>NW_009224284.1:864-1365 GCF_000690835.1 Fulmarus glacialis | reverse complement strand
ACGGGGCCCCATCCAGCCCAGCTCTGCCCTGGCACGGGACCTGCCACCCCGGCCAAGCCGCGCTCCCGCCGGCCGCTCCGGCACCTCGCCACGCTCATCCCGTGCTGACGGCTTGCAGATTTCGGTCTCCTCCAAAAACAAGCCCAAGACATTTTTGAAGCCCGGCCAACCAATTGTTCTGAAAATAACCTGGGGCCGGGTTTGCGAGGCACGGTGCTGCTTGGGGCGGCGAGGCCAAGCCCGGCAGGACCCCGTTCCCCTCTGAAGTCCCCCTCCGAAGGCGCCCACATTCCCGCAGGTTTTACAAGCTTACCACCACTTTGCGAGCTTTGTTTGGAGGTTTTACCCTCCTCCTGCCAGGGCTTAGCTCGGATGCTTTGGCTTAACCCCTCTCCTCCCAAAATGGAGGAGTGAGCTCATCCGGTGAGGTGCTGGTGAACCCCCTGCGCGGTGGAGGTACGTGCAACCTCCAGCGAGAGCCGGTCACCTTCCTCTGCCCCC
>NW_009224284.1:519-798 GCF_000690835.1 Fulmarus glacialis | reverse complement strand
TGCGTGCAGCCCCTGGGTCCACGTGGAGCATCTGTGTGGCCGGTGACTCCCACAAGGTACATAGGTGCTGGCACACAGCCCACGGTGCCAAAGGCCTGTCCCGGCAGCACCACATCCCAGGACGGGGACGTTGGCTGCCTTTCCCTCTCCGTGCCGGCCGAGTGCTCCCCGTGTCCCTTCGTCCCGCCGGGAGCCATCCTGCCCGGAGAACGCTGATTATCGCTGGCCCGTGCCAAGGCACGCAGCCCTCCCCAGTGCCAAAATCACCCCTGGGGTTTC
>NW_009224284.1:0-313 GCF_000690835.1 Fulmarus glacialis | reverse complement strand
CAGGCTCGCTGCCGTTTTAGGGCAGAAACGAGGTGGAGGAACCGCCCCTCGGGAAGAGAAGGACCCAAGGAGGAACAGCCTGGGGGTCTCGGACCCCCTGAACACCGCAGGGAGCCCAGGGCAAGGCAGGAGGGTGCCAAACACATCCAAGCCCCCCCTATCCTGGTGGCAAAGGGGACTTGCAGCAAACACCCCAGGGACACAAACCCCTGCTGCGGTCTCTCCATCACTGCCACCGGCTGAGCGGGACCCCCTCAAAGCCCCCCAGCCTCCTACCCGCTACCTTCAAGGGCGTCCTCTCGCCGGCCACAGG
>NW_009224283.1:1501-1717 GCF_000690835.1 Fulmarus glacialis | reverse complement strand
CCGACCGGGCAGCAGGGGGGTGGGTGCAGCACCTCGCTTTTGGGGACCGCTCGGGCCCTTCCCGGCGCTGACCTGTTAGCGAAACGCAGCCGTAGCTGCCGGGAGGTGCCCTGACGGGTGCCGCGCTGTCGGTCTGTGTCTCACCGGCATTCCCGGCTGGCCGCGGGAGATGCTGATGGGGCGGAAGGGGCCGTTGCCACAGCTTTTTGCTGATTC
>NW_009224283.1:781-1463 GCF_000690835.1 Fulmarus glacialis | reverse complement strand
GAAGGTGCCGTTGCCACAGCTTTTTGCTGATTCCTCCTCTGAAATCTCCCTGCTTATTCCGGCCGCCTTGAAACTCGCTGTGCAATGTGGAAATGACTAAATTTAGGATATCAACCCCTTGCTGCTTCCCCTCCTCCCCTAAATCCGGCATTGACCAAGCTCAGCAGCCGGTGCCCACGGCTCCGGTGCCCGCGGCTCTTTGGAGAAGTCCTTCGGCAACGGGACAACGATGCCGAAATGCTGCGGACAACTCGCCTGGCTCCCGCTCCTCGGGGCTGGGAGGGTCTGTATCGTCCCAGCGCCTCGCTGGGCCTCGCTCCGCAGGGTGCGTGAACATGTGGTTACAAACACGGCGGGGAGAGACGCAAGGAGCCGGAGGCGAGCGAGGTCAGGGCGGAGGGAGAGGATTTGAGGCGAGAGGTCCAGGTCAGGACGTGGAAAGAGGGATGGAGGATGAGGAAGCAGAGGCGATCGGTCCCACGCCGGCTCCTGCCTGACGGGGTCTGGCGTTTGAGCCTCCCTCCCCGCTCCACCCAGGGGGGAACGGGTTGGGGAGCTGAACTGGAGGTGGGTGGGCGCGGGGGTGCTGGGTTCCTGTCCCAAGAAGGGCAACGAAGCTGGTGAAGGGCCTGGAGCACAAGTCTGATGAGGAGCGGCTGAGGGAACTGGGGCTGTTTAGCCT
>NW_009224283.1:0-531 GCF_000690835.1 Fulmarus glacialis | reverse complement strand
AGACGTAGTGCTCAGGGACGTGGTTTAGTGGTGGGTTTGGCCGTGCTGGGTTAACGACTGGACTCGATGATCTTAAGGGTCTTTTCCAACCTCAGTGACTCAATGATTCTACGATCCCGTGGGAGAGGGGGCACGGTTCCTCGTGAGCGATGGGGTGAACGTGACAATATTTGTGTATGGCGTCAGCTGAGCCCACCCTGTCCAGGCAAAGGAGCCATTTCACCCTAAACCGTTGCCTTTCCAGATGGTTCGCTGCTGTGGGTTTGGATGTAACGAAGCAATCACAGTGATTTAAACAAATAAGTACGTTATTGAGTGCCTGGCTCGAGAGGCTTCTCTGTCCAGAGGACGACTAAGGGCACGTCTGCCTGGGCGTGCAGGAACGCCGGGTCCATCCCTCCGTGCGCTGGGTGCCAGCGCTGGGATTTCATGCTGGAATCCTGAGCCGGCTGCAGTCAGCCAGCTCGGCTGCGGAATTTCAGTGCGGTGGTGTGCTAACGGCCAGACTGCTCCCGGGCCCGCGTCCCGATC
>NW_009224282.1:97925-105889 GCF_000690835.1 Fulmarus glacialis | reverse complement strand
TGGGGCCGGGCGCGAGCGGGTGGGTGTGAGGGGGGATCGCATCCCGCCTCGGGAGAGCAGTGGCTCGATCCCATGTGGATCAAGCGTTTCTGTTTGGGATCCAGTCCTGGGGGTGCTGCATGCCAGGGCACCGTGTCAACATAAATTTAGCCCGTCATTTTATGGACGCTTCCATCTAAAGGTAGAAGAGCTCCAGGTGAAGGGGCACTGTACAGTAATCAAGGATAAATCTTGTCTATTCACAAATAAATGATAGATTCTGTCAATGTTGTCATAGCCTTCAGGAATTCGCATCGCATACTGAAACACCCTTGTGTAGAAACAGGCTGCAAAAAGCCTGCAATCCGGCCAAACGCAGCACACAGATTGTGTAAAAATACGAACTCAGGAGACCTCATTATCCATTAAATATTTACTCCCAACTATGCCATCGCTTTTTGCTAGTAATTGTAAGTCAGCCAGACCGTAAACTATTAATTCAAGATCTGGACGCTGTGCAGACTTATTGATCTTTAGTTTTCTGTAATTTTATTGCTATCAAAATACATATTCAGTGTGTAAGATTAAATATAGGTGATGCCTCTCCCAGCACTGGCTTCAGTTTATAGTTGTTTGTAGCGATATACGTGTGAATAAATAGGACATGTCCATTATCTTGTGGCAGGATATAAATTTTAGGAAGTGCTTTCTTCATTTTATATATTTTTAGAAAGTGACCTGATGACAAAGCAGAAATTCCGAACAGCTTGTCCAAGAAGAGGTACCTTGTATTTGCTCTGGAAGTGAAAATAACCATCTGCTCAAAAATTACACAACCATCTATAAAATATCCTCTTTTGTAATCATTTAAAAAAAATCACTTTATGCATTATTTTCTCTTTAATGGGGAAGTCTTTTGTGGAGTGTTGCGGAGCCTGAAAGGGTAAATGCAGAACCTTTTTAAAAAAATCTCTTGTCTCTGTGTAGACATTTTGCTATGCAAAGAACATGGTTTCATCTTGAATGGTTTCCTGCCCTCAGCGAACACCAGCTGCATCAGTGCAAGTAACTACATCCCCATAACGAAGATCAGAATTAAGCCTTTAGTACAGAAGCTGTGTGGTTTCTATTTTCTTACGCCTTCTACCCTCCTTGAATCAAAATGGTGAGAATATAAAAGCAAGATCGTACCAACTGGTACCTGCTCAAGGCCTACAAGATGAGGAGTGAAGGTGCTCCCTGGCACTTTGCAGGAGCAGGTTCTTCTCTTCCTCTGGAGCGGTGGGTGGGGGGCGGGGGGTTTGCATCTCTTGAGCTGTGCATCATCTCGCTGTTTGGTTATCTGCACACTGCTGTGTTTAACACCCTGTTAAACACCTATTTCTGAGGCATTTCCCTCCGTGTTCACTGTTCTTCACGTTTGTTGCAATGTGGTATGTTTAGTCTCAAGCATACAAAGTCTTCTTTTGTTCTCAGCAGGTGGGATATAGTTCAAAAGAATTTTAGGCTTTTCTTTTGCTCCTTTACCTTTGATACACCCAGAGCTCCCACAGCCTGAATGGGAATCATGGATAAAGGAGGAGGAAAAAGGTTGGGCTGAGTGAGGTCACAACATTTAACATAAGTTTTAAGCAAGAATAAATTCACATCTCTCATCTGTAACAGTAAGGAGCAGGAGGCCTTGCCTACTGAAATCGTGATTTCCTGGGCGCTTTCATCCAGAATACATCTAAATGCTACAGAAAACAGTGAGTCCTCATCCTTTCTTCCCACTCCAGCTATGCACTCCTGTAACCTGCCTTCTGCAGCATTGGCAAACGTGCAGCCCTGCAGCAAGCTGATCTAGCCGAAAGCTGTCCTTTTCCTTTCTGTGATGGAGGTCAAATTGCAATGAATGTTTAACCAAGGCCTGATTCCTACTTAGATGTCACTTTCTTCATATAATTCATGAAAAGTTTTGCTTAACAGATCACTGGGCTACTCATTCTTTACACAGGGGGAATTCATAAACACCTCTCTTTTACTTCTTCTGGCCTTTCCTTCCCTCTTTACATCCTGCAGTGTCTGATACTGAGCTCCCAATGGGACTAGTGCCAATTTTTTAAAGAGTAAAATAAAGTATCTGTTACTTTTTGGGCCAGGACTAAATAATCAGAATCCATGCATAAACCATTAATGATGCTGTGCTTTCCCATGTATTTTGCTGTTTGATTCCCCAGTATGCGTAGTAAATTATCCCAATGAGCGATGTGTATCACAGGGCCAACCCTCCCAGGGCTAGCACACAGCTGCCCTTCACACTGTACCCCACAAAACCTACATCATGTTACAACGTGATGCAGCTTGAAGAATGAGTGTGAGCAACCATCATGAATCCCCGAAAGCTCTAGCTGTGACGTGTTTAATGGTTCCTTCAGCAGCTGTGTTCATTCTTATTACAGTATAATAATAGCGCTCATTTATTTTCATGTGCAATGGCTCCAGATACGTGCAAGCATGAGTATGTGACTTCAGCACCCATGGTAAAGCGCCTTGTAAATTCTGGGAAACCAGTGTAGCAGCTGGCATTAATCTCATTTTATTTCTAAATATAGATCTATGAGATTCAGCTGAAATTAATTGAGAGAAGCGAGAGCTTCAGGAATGGACCCTGCTAATGTGGTACATAATGGAGAGCAAGCCTCTACACTGCTTTCTTCAGTATTTACCTGTGGAAAAACAAGATATGGCAATTTCTCAGCTGGCATTAATTAGGACAGCAGGTCAGTGGAGACAGGGCAGTTTACATGCACTGCAAAGCAAGAATCATACCTTTATTCAACATAAATGAAGTCTTTCATACTGACTTTTGCTTTCTCTCTGGTCCTCTCCTCTTCAGGCTGCACTTTGTCTGTGCTGCATCCTTTGTGCTCTGCAGCAAGCCTTTTTCTCCTCTAGCACTGCCATAGGCCTAAGCCTACACGGACTTCCTAATTCCCTCTTCACCATTACTATCCCCTCCCCTTAGCCGTACTTTCTAATTTCTTTTTTTCTTCACCACTGTCTAATATTATATTCTGCAACTAAATTCTTTAATATTTTTTAGGCCTAATAAACTATGGGGGACTGCTTTTTGTAATAAACATGATGTTACAAAATAAAATCTGCAGGATCAGGTTATGCATTTTAATTGCAGAAGACTTACAGATTTTGGACCAAATTCAGTCCTGCGTTTCAATTCAGCTTCAGGTGGAGCATAACCCACTGTAAGAACGAATGGGCTTGTGTGATATGTTGTTATCATATTGCTTATCAGTAGCAACAAATTTCTCTGGCTGCTGTAAGTAACTGATCTGTATTGTAGCATAATCTTACTAATTAAGATCTCGGAGATCTCTGTGAATCTGATAAGGCACTGTGCTACTCAACCACCAAAAAAATGTTTTAATAATAACTCCATCTAATACAATTCTCTTCTTATTTTCTGTTCTTATCTTTGGTCTTGTGGCAGAAAAAGCAGTGTCGTCAAGTCTGTTGCACTTCTGTTTTGATGAGTGCACACTAATAAATGATAAGCCTGAGCAGCAGTTGTTGCGCTTCAGCCTGTTTTTAAAGAACGGATTTTGTCATAATCAAACATTTCCCTTCCTTATCCCCTTAATCCCAGTGGTTTTCAATTTGCACATCCTGAGGAATACAGCTAATAATGAAGTCATGCAAAGACGCCTGTAAATGTTCTTACAGGTCTTTACTGTCTATGACGAAAATGGAACCAGCTCACTGTTATTAAAATGTACCCGTAATAATCATCAGTCTAGTGTTGGATTTTCAAAGGAGCTATTTCCAACTCTGACAAGGTTTGTAAGCCCAGGGAAAGAAAAGTTAGTAGAAAACAAATGTAACTCTCCCAAAGGCAAGGAGCAGGAGGAACAGAGGTGAAAGATGTGTACTTTTAGGATAGCTGTGGCTGGCCAATATCTATAAAAAGGAGCAACAGAACAAGTGTTGGACAAGAGGATTCCCTTTGCCTAAGGAAGCTGTTGCAAGCTGGATGTTCAAATTTGACTTTAACTCTGCTACATTTTATTTTCTTATTTCTTCTGATATCCTTTGAATGACACAATGTCCGTGCAGCTTACAAAGCAGCCCCAGTCACTACCTTGAGGTAAGGATAGCTGAAAGGCCCCGACCCAGGCTTCTACCAGAAGTAAGGGCATGGTGCTGCGATGCACTGAACGATCTTAGTCCTGTTCGTTCAGGGTTTGATAAGAGACTTTTGCGTTCTTCAAAATGTGCTCACAAGTTCACAGGTTTGGGTTCTATCTTCACTGCTTTTTGCGACATCAGAACAGAGTGGGATAATGTTTTTTGGGGGGACTAAATATGCAAAACACAAGCACCTTCAAGCAAAGTAGCTTTATAACTTAAGCAGGATAAGAACGAACTACAACAATACAAGAAGGGAGAAGAGAAACAAGGGGAAACAAGGGAATGCAAGGAAGACAAGACAAAGATAAAACCATCAAGGACTAATGAAGTGCCATGCTGCTCCTACTAAAGGAAATGGAGAAAGATCTCACTGACTTTAAATGAGGCAGCTAGCTTATCTCTACCCTCCCACTGAAAGCGCAAATACAGAAAGTATTGCTCAAGATAGTACAACTTGGATAATGATAGTAGTGAAATGACGAGAAAGCCTCTAACACAGGCTGTATCATCCACCTCCTTTCACTGTGGGTAGTCACCAGCCTTCAGAATCAGCAACACGGGGCCGAGCGGGAGCACAAACAAACTTCTCGCCCACCTTCCGGCTGCAAGAGGTCAGGGCTGTTCCTGATGCATTTGCCTGACCAGATTTTAAAAACCACCACCAAGAAGAGTCACCTCCGCAGACAGCCATCTCTGCTGCTGTTCCATGAGCAAATTATTCCCTGTGTCCAACCTGGAAGTGCTTTGCTGCAGTTTCAGACCACATGGAGAAGAGTTTACACTGTGATTCATGCCTCTGCAGCCTTGCTAATAAATCAGAACTAGCACAGGTAGAACTACTAGAACAGGTGTGGGTTTGTGGGTTGTGGTGCAAGGAATGGAATGGGCTCCATGGCCGAGCAACACCCTGCTCTTTCCCCCCTGCCCCCCTCCTTTGTAGCATGATATTTTGGATCCCTTGGCTGCCATGCATTTGATAGCTATTGCGTTGTCCAGATACAACTGTGCTACAACTCCCTTTGTTGTCTGTACCTATCTCCCAGAAGGGGCCTGAAGATACCTGGCTTGCCACCAGCAGCAAAAAGGCTGACGGGTCATGTATTTAACTGGAAACCTGTATCAGAAAAGCCTCTAAGGTGAAAGAAGAGCCAAACCTACTTGTGTATCTCAGTTGATTACCACTAATTGCTCTGAGAGCCCTTGGGACTGCAGCATTTGTAGAAGCATAGAAAGTCTCATTTTCTGATGTATGTTATGGACATGTTCCTGCAAGCTGTGGAGAGCTTTTCTGATGAGCATATAATTTTCAGAAGCCTGAATCAGAAACCAATTTACTAAGATGTTATTGGAGCGTTCAGTACTCAGCAGGATTCTGTCCTTCTCATGTATACTGCTCATGTATTTTACTAGAAATATAAAATTTCTAGATGGACTTCTGCTGGTGGAAACATTCTGCGCATTGCATGATGCTGCGGAGAGCACCAGGCAGTGCTCTCTTCATCCCTCGCCGTGGGGTCCGTGCCCCAGCCTTAGTCACGGAAGCAGGAACTGTCTCATCTGGTGCTTTAGGTCCAAGCCTGAACTGAAATCACAGCGTAAGGAGATAGATAGGGGTCAACAAAAGGATGAGCATTTTTCCTTCCTTACCCTAAAGGCCAACAGAGGACTACATTCATGTGGAAAACTTCCTAACACAGCCTTCATACAGGAAGAGAGTCCATATGGATACCAGTCTCTTGACTTAGGTGTAACACAACCCTCTTTTAACCTTATGGGGAACAGCATGGGGAGCTGATGTGTTTTACAGAAGAGCAGCGATGACCAAGGGAGTCACAGCCCCCTTATTATCATTGCCTGGTGCAACCTTGCTCACATATTACAAGACGGAGGCACAGGTACAAGGTTGTGCAGCTCATCCCTTCCAGCCCTTCCCAGTCAGTGCCCCTGCAGGGTGCACCGTTTGCACCATTAGTGTTGCTCTTCCCACGGTTTCTGCATCTTGAGGTTGGGAAGAAGGAGAGACAGAAAAAGAAGCAGCTCCATTTTTTCAATTAGTAACTGAAATGGTCCATGCTAACCAAAAACCTATTTTGCCAAATGTGCCTAGATGATCTTATCTTTTGAATTCTTCTTATAACCTGTCTCCAAGTTCTGATTTGCATCTCTAAAAAAAGCCCTGTTTTGTCAGAAAGCGTGAGGAAGAAAGTCAGAGTTCCCAAAATTAAGGTGACTATGATCTTGCAAAAGAAATCAATAACTGCTGTAACAGCAGCAAAATCTCTTTAGTAAGTAACAAAGAAAAAAGAAAAAAATGGTGTGGGTTTTTTTTTTAGATAAGGTAAGGAGAAGATTAAAAAGTATTAAGAAGATTAAGGGTAATCTAGGTCTAGTGAAAAGCAAAATGAATATTTTGGCTCAGGTTTCATAACACGGCAGTTACAGAATGTGGCAGTGAAAACAGGGTAAGGGGAACAAGTGAAGGAGAACAAATTACCACATTCTGGGTTTGGGTTGAAACAAGACTTAAATTATTTAATACCCAGTTTAACTGGGATCATAAAAGTTGGCAAATGAAACTGCAATTCCCTCAGTGATGTTTATCTGTGCAGTTATCAAATTAGGCAATATTGTGTGGTTGGAGAACAGCACATATAGGACCTGTTTAACGAATAGAGAAATAATGAAGCACTCCATTACCAACCATTAGTATGACCTCAGGAAGCAAAGATTTAGAACAAATGTTGAAGAAAAGGTTAATAGGGGAGACTGAGATAAATGGAAAAAAATACAATGTGGGTTTGTAATACCTCACTCTCACTGGAGAAACTCACTACTGTTCTTTGATGAGAAAAGCAGTTCTGTAGCTAAAGGACATACAGTAGCTGTCACTCATTTGTACAGCTGCAATAGCATAACTGGTAATTTCCCATGTAGCCCAAGAGCAGATTAATGTGATTATTATACAGTAAGCAAGGATCTAGCAGAAGGGGAGGCAACAATGTGCTGTTGTCAAAGGGGATGCATGGGGCTAGAGGAAAGGTAATGCAGTCGATGAAGGAGTGGATTTGGGAGTTGTCCTAATGGACATTTATATTAACAATGTTTGTACAGAAAATAACAAAAAACCCAGTTGATTTTGCAGAGAATGATCAGCATGTTGTAGTAGAAGATCTAAGTGATAGAAATGGGCAGCTGTGAATGTGGGGTTGGTAGAGCCAATAGTGGTAAGGGTGTATTGGCCACAGTCCAAGGTCATAATAACTCTGCCTGCAGAAGAGCTGGTCAGTCATGCTCAAAAAGATCCACTAAAATCAGAGCAGAGGCAGAGAATGGGAATGGAGAGTCTGTTTTATGAGGAAAGCCTAGATCACGCTGGCTTTTTTAGCAGAATGAAGGCTGCAAATGGTGTATAGTTGCTGTTCATAAGTACGAGAGAGAGACAAATATAAATCTGTAGCTATACTAGAGGGGAGGCAGAATGATGAACGACAGTACTCACAACCGAACAAAATGGTTATACGTTGCCCATGATGAAATTCAGGCTCAAAACAAAAAGGGGTTTAACTGTCAGAGGAGGAGGGTTCTGAAGCAGCCTTTCAGTGAGGCTTTTTAGAAAGACCTCTGTAAACATCTTGGAAAAAAATGCTATTATGTGGTTGTTGTGAGCCAGTAAACCAGGAGGCTTGTAGTTCTGTGCCTCTGGGAAGTACAGTGGTCTCAGGGGATGTGAAAGAGAAGAGCTTTTCCTTATTCATTGACATCTTCTAGTTGCCAGTGATTAAGAGAGCATAGGGTTT
>NW_009224282.1:96148-97894 GCF_000690835.1 Fulmarus glacialis | reverse complement strand
CCGCCATAAAGTGCCTGCTGAGGGAGGTATACTGGCAAGTGAAATGGTTGTAATATTCACTGAGCTTCTGAGCGAGATTTCCTACAGCAGGCTTTTAAAGTCTAATTGTCATTAACAGTTCTGCACATGTGTTTACGTGGGGATGGGGAGCAGGCATCTAAACCTGCTTAAAATTCTGCCAGGGGAACGACAAGCCAAATCACTGGGCTGACAGATAAGAGAAAGTTAGAAACGGACGGATCTAGGCAGCTTTCCATTTTATGGCTTGAAGGGAGATTTCTGTCTGAAGTGAACTCCCCATTCAGACAGTTTCCTGACATGTGTGTTTATTTCCGTAGTCTCTCCTGGTGTTTAACTGTACAAATATTTCTGTCATCCAGCACTGAGCTTCCAGGTTTAACAATAATGAGAAGACAGCTGAAATAGGAAAGCGGTGCCCTCCTGGAAGCCATTTAAAATCTGTCAGTCTGACATAAAAGAGGCTACTAATAGTGCCATATTTAGATTTTTCCTAACCTGAACAGGTTACGAATTTATGTGGGGTGTGCTCCCCTTTTTTCCTCAGATATTCTAGCTTTGAAGGGCATTTTAGGTCACAGAATAGAGGAATGACTTAGTTGTTTTATAGTCCCTCCATCACTGTTGAACTGGATGCAGTTCACTGAAAGGCTGAGGGGTACCAATATGAATATCCCTCTGCAGTTATGAAGATGCTGAGAAGAAGTCATACAGTACAGAAGTTTGTATGCTTGAATAATGTGAGTGGTCATTGCTAACACCTTAGAAAATCTAAACTCTGCTGGGGTAACTGCATTGACTAGTTTAGATTTCCTTAAGTAACAAAAGGGATTAACATTACTTCTCCGTGTGTGTGTTGCAACTCTGTTGCCACATCATGTCCGAATTAAGCAGATCACCTTTGCACATTTCTGGAGTAATGTTGACCATTATCAAGTAGTACAGGTATTGTTGTATCCAGGCTCAATCAGGACATGCTTTGCAGACTTTTTCGTATATTTTGTTTGACCAGAAACTACAGCAGCTTTCAGATGCAGGGGTTTCTTAACACACCAGCCCACCTTCTGTAAAAATGATAGATTCCAGGGACTAAGGGGGACAAAATGGTTGCAAAGCTATTGATCATAGTTCACTGTTTTAAGAAAAGGACGGCATGAGAGAAGCAAAATAAAGATAATGGGCTTCGGTAAAGCAGACGATAAACTCAGGGAATTTATAAGTAGATTCTCTTGGGAAGATAATTTAAGGATAAAGAAGTGCACGAGAGAGAGCAATTACTGAAAGAAGCTGTATTTAAGACACAACAGCAAATTATTGTGCTATGAAGGGGAAAGGAATCAGCATAAGAAGAAAGAATAGCTGCAGCAGAAGATTTTTGAAGTCTTGAATATTAAAAAAGGATTTATTTACAAATTAGGAACAAGGACATCTGGCTAAAGCTGAGTAGAAAAAAAGTAGACCGACAGTGTATGGTTGAGCCTAGAAAGCTAAAGTACACAATGACTTACTACTATTAAGGGTGATAAAAATTAATGTGAAAAGATTCTATGAACACTACAAGAACAGAAAAAGGCAAAGTAAAATTCAGGCCCATTCCTTAAGAAGGGAGGATTGCAAATAATGGACCACGATGAGAAAGACAAGATATTCAATGACATCTTTGCTTCAGGCATGACGTAAATTGTGAGCAAATGCCTAAAGCAATTAGGCTGATTACAAGAGCACAGA
>NW_009224282.1:42842-96117 GCF_000690835.1 Fulmarus glacialis | reverse complement strand
GGGAAAGAAGAGGTTAGAAAATTTTTAATGTGTTATGTATATTAAAGTTAGGGTGGCCTGGTGGAATTTATCCTGGAATATCTAAGAAACTGAAGCAGTATCTGAACCATTAACACTCATTGGTAGCAAAAGAGGATAAGGTTCTCTAGGAACTAGAAGAAAAACCACAGAACCCATCCTTCAAAAGAGGAGAAGGAACGTTCAGGGAGATAACAAGTCTATCTGTGTTGTCCTGAAAGATACACAAGACTAAATTATTAAAGAATCAATGTATAAAGTACCTACAGAATAATAAGCTAATAAAAACAGCCGGAGTAGATTTGTTGAGAATAAATCATGTCAAACTAACCTTGTTTCCTTCTTTGACAGGGTAATTGTTCTCATGGAAAAAAGAGAAGCAGTAGATACGTCTTGACTCTGCTAAAGCTGTTGACATGGTCCCGCCTAACATGCTCTTAAGGAAACAAAAGAAACATGTACTTACCCAGAGTCATGATACGGTGAGCACATACTCACATGCTTTGATGTTAAACTGGGAAGGCATTTAAAAGCAGGGCTCTGCAGAAATCATATTTCTACTCAGGATTCTCATCAACAACTCAAATCACGAAACACACAAGCTTTCAAACAACATGAGGCTAAGAGGGATTACAAGCTCTTTGAGATACAGGATCAAAAATTCAGAACCACATACACACAAAAGGACCAAAAACAACAAGGGAAAATTCAGTTCTGAAATACAAACACTTATCCTTGGGAAAGAAATTAAAAAATAAATTATAAAATAGGGAATGAAGAGATGTGATTGCTCTAATGGAGCCATCTAATGAAGCCATGACAAATGAAATTGTCATAATATGATACTGTTACAAAACTAAGCAAATCTCATGCTGTGCGGAGCTGACAGAAGTGGTGTAGGTAACATATGCAAGGTAATTATCCCTCCCTGCTTGGCCCTGGGAAGCTGACATTGGCACTGAACAGTTTTGGGCGCCACACTTTCTGAAGTGTTGCCAAACTGGGAGGAGTCCAGAGGAGGAAAATCAAAAAGGTAGGAGGTAAAGAAAACATGGCCAGAAAACAAGACCCAAAGACATGACTTTTGAGAAAAGATTGAAGGAAATTACTTTGTTTGGTATAGGAAAGAGAAGAATAGAGATAAGATGTAGTAATAACCCAGTATTCAAAGGCCCGTTAAAGAGAAAGGTGGTAATTTGTTCTCAAAGACCCTTACAAATAGACTGTGATGAACTCAATGAATTTGCATTGGAGAATCTTTGGGGTTTGGTATTAGGAAATATCTGTGGTGCAGTGCCTAAATATGCTGCACAGAGGAGGACTGTTTATGGAAGTGTTTTAAGATCAAACTAGACAAATTATTAGACATGGTTTGGGTATAATAGCCCTATCCTTCAGAGAGGAGAAAGGACTGTGTGATCCCAGGAGGTCCTTACCAGGCTTGCATTGCCATTATTCTATTAAATTAAGACCAGGAACACGGCAGAGTTGACTGTTATTATCTTTCCAGATAATTTTCAGTTCCAAGCTTCAAATATACAAGGCTATTATAAGGCTTCTTTTGTTTTATATGGATGTTAGACAACCACAAGTAAGAAAGGAATGCAATTAAATATTTTTTTTAAATTGACTTTAATTTGGGGCCAGTTAAGGAATAATGATACGTGGAGAACAAGATGTAATTAAGGAACTGTGGGAGGCCTGTAAAGAATTAAATCTGGTGTGTATAATGAATCCCAATAACTTCAGCAGGCTGGTTGAGCTGGTAGCCTGGTTGACAGAAATCAGGCTAATTGCATGTACCCTGAAAGATCATTCTTAGGATTATTGTGGAAGAGAAAATGGAGGATAAGACAGAACACAACCTTAATGTGAAAGACCAAGCATACAAGAAACCAAAAGGCAAGAAGAGGTAAGAGGAGGCTGTAGGAATCCTGAAGACCTCAAGAACCAGAAGCAATAGCAGAGAAATATGTTTAAGCCCAAAATCTGCTCTGTGTTTATTAACCAGGGCAGAGACTGTAAAGGCTTCCAAAGTTGTCATTTACTCATTTGTATTCTCCAACCATGTGTTCTAGTACGGTGGTCGCTGGAGAGCTATGACCCTAATCCTCTTGGGAAGCTGGGAATGTAAAACCTGGCTTCATACTGTCACTTCAGTCCTGCTCTGTTTGTAAGAGCTCTCCCAAATAAAGGGTCTGTATGTAAGGATTGCGCCAGTGCTGGTTTCAATCAGGTCTCTAACGCAGCCGCAGCAAAGGGCATTGCTTGATAGCTACCGCAGACTGTGCATTCATCAGAAAAGCTCTGGGTTTTTGAATGACCCAGTTGTGGAGCCCCAGATTTGAGATGTAATACAGGAGTTACCTACAGAAAATGTACTGCTCTACTTAGCTGCTGGATCGTACACAATTCAGTGGCTCTGAATGCTGCTGACAGCCTTGAAGGGGGGAGGCTTTACTGACTGCTGTCACTGTCAAGGCAAAGCTTTGGCTGGTGTCACCAACTCAGCCCTCTGCCAGCCAACTTAGGGGTGCTTTATGTGCACTGCAGAGGACAAGTGTCTGTGTAAACACAACGTCCCTCCTGGTTCCTCTTCCCCCAGGCACTGCAGTCTCACCCTGGTCTAAACTCTCCCCAGAGACAAGCTGATGGAGCAGCAAAAAGGACAGAGTTCTTCCCTCCCCACCTAGGGACACAGCAACCAGGAGCCTTATGGTTTGGTGCCAGCTCTTCCTTCCCCCATACGCTTCCCCATCGCAACATTCACATGTGTTTGAACCCCTCTTCTGTGGCAGCACTCATCCAAAGACAGGGGCTTTGGGATCTCTGCGTCAAACACGCGTCCTGGGGCTGAGCCTGGGCTCCATGCCTCCTTTCACGTGGGGAAGGCAGGTGGAGACCCTCAACACAAGAAGTGGGTCAAGGATGCAAATGGAGCTGCCCCATGGTGTGGGGTAAAAAGGTTTCCCTTTCCCACTCGGTGACCGGCATACTGTCCCCACTGCATCCTAAATCTTGATGTCGAATATCAAAAGACCCATTACAACGAGGTTTCCACTCTTTAGCAGAAAACCTGGGATTTGCTAAAGTATGCTGTTTAGGAAAGGCACAGAGTAGGAGGGAAGGAAGAAGCTGCTCTGAGGAAAGTGTGTTTTGTGAGAAAGCTTCAGAAGCAAAGGGAATTAAGTTTGAATGAGTTCTAGCTTTATTCCACATTAATCTCCTGGCTATTAATCTAGAGTCATTATCCTCAGAGCACCAGTGACTGCAAATGTCCTTCTTACCCTTCTGAGCAGAGGTATGGGTGTACACACCCATTGATCTGCACCTCGGAGGAGCGGCAATAGATAGTGGGCAATAAGGGTCGGGTGAGGGAGGTAACCGTCCTTAGCAGATGGGATTTGTTAATTCTTTGTTCTTAAGCAGACTCCTGCTGTTACTGAGAAAGGGAAGAAAAAAATCATGATTTTTCTGCATCTGAGGCAAGCAGAACGCCTGAAATATCTGATGCATGTCTACTCTAGTCTACAAGAATCCTGTGGGGTGTCTGCTTGGGGATGAAATAGAGCTGGACCCTAAGGCACAGTGACCTATAAGTCTTAAATATGACCGCTTGATTTTTGAAAAGAGGCAGAAGCAGCTATAAGGTCAGCATCTTTGCCTTCTCATGCCTGAGGCTTTGAAGTGTTATTTAAGGCAATCATTTATCTTGTACCTATGAGGAGTTAAACAGCAGGGGGTTTTGCTTAGAGGAAATAACAGCAAAACTTTTTCCTGTCAAGGAAGAAGACATGGTGTCTTAATTAGCTAAAGGACAGCGTTGGTTAGCTCTTCTGCTAGTGATGCCTCAGAAGATCTCACTGACCATCAACAATAAAATAGGCAAAGGCCTAACATATATAGGACGTTTTATTTCTCTACAAAGGGAAGGATTTATGCACAATGCTTACTTTAAACTTTGGGTATTCTTCTTACTGTATTACAAACAAGCCCTTCCCCGTTAATGAGTAAGATTAAAATTTAAGAAAAAGCCTTTTAATCTGTAATTTCAAGCACCTCGACAGAGAAAAGTTAATATGCAGTGATGCGATCTCTGTTTTCTGTATCAAGGATGCTTATTATTGCACTTCCAGACGATGAGGTAGCCTGTGCTACAGCTAGTTAAGCTCACATTTTTCTCAAAGATGGGTGGAGATGTAGTCAATACCCAGCAGCACCTTGTCTGGAGAAGATGATCTGCTTATCTTCCTCATATCAGGAGCTATTGAAATGAACAGATGTCTACTCTAAGAATGCAAACTGAAACGGCGTAAGCAACCCTATTCATCTAACAATAAATTGAGCATCTTTCGTAGCAGGAGTGCTGCAGAGAAGGGAGGAAAGATTTGTAACAAGAGGACATTGATAATTTGCAAATCCTGAAAAACTCAACATGGTATTTAAGAAGTGAGTGTGATTTTTTTTTTTTCCCTAGCTTAATCATCATCACCAGTGATTAAAACTTGCCTATAACTTGTAGAATCTTTTTGGCGGGGATTTAATTAAACAATTCTGCCAATGAAAAGCAAAGCAAGTTAGAATCTGGTTTGTGCTTTCCTAGCTTTACAGCATTTTTGGAGCTTATGTGACTAAGATTCAAACAACAGTATTTTTATCTTGAAATCAGCACAGAAGATTCTGAATGGATACCTGTGTAAGACCAGCTAAATAATAAAGAAACACCTTATATATATGTCTATGTTCCCGATTTCACTGACAGTAAAAGTATTGTGAGAAAGAATTGGGAAGACTCAGAAGTTTTAATGTATTTTGATGTAGTAAGATTTTTTTTTTCCGTGACTTCTTTCTTTGCTTCTAGGTTTTACCAATTCATCTCTGAGATTCAGATTTCTATGGCTAAAATGGTACATCAGTCTTCCTAAGCAATGCAAACCAAAGAGCATCACACAGCAAT
This sequence comes from Fulmarus glacialis, assembly GCF_000690835.1. Lineage (NCBI taxonomy): Eukaryota > Metazoa > Chordata > Aves > Procellariiformes > Procellariidae > Fulmarus > Fulmarus glacialis. Next base: position 91,142 of record NW_009224282.1, on the reverse strand, counting down.
TTCTGCAGAACTTAACTTTGAATTATAGCACGTTTTAAAAAGACATCCTGGCTTGCTTTTCTCTCTGTTATAAATACTGTTCAATTGCCTCAGTCCTTTTGTGTAGGTATTTTGGCTTTTATCAGTGCTTCAATACACTGACAGAAATATCTTTCATTGAAATGCATATGTATTACTCCTCTTCTAAATAAAAGATACATTAACTTTATGATAGTTAAGATATGCATTTTACACACAGTATCTTGATGGTATTAATTAACTCCACAGCTGGTAGCAACCCGGTATCAATCTCAAGAAAGAGCTAAATGGGCACAGGCATCCTTGTGATGCTACCATCTCGTCCAGGGTCAAAGCTGAAGGGCAGTGCCATAACAAGAAAAGCAGCTTGTTTTGCTGTGGCCTGGCCTCTCATTAGGCATGTTGATAAAAAAATATCGTGGATGTGCTGTGCTTGTGACAATTCCAGAATTTACAGTATCAAGTAAAATATGGAAAATGGATATTTATTCTCCAAAATATCTGCCTCTAGTGGAAAAGAATGACATTAGCTGTAAACCCTTATCAAAGACATCACATTACTTTTGGAGGAACCATTATTTCTTAACAATACCAAACAGCTATCAGTGGTGACTAATCAGAGTTCACTGCTTGCTAAAGCTGGTTTCAGTCTATACCATCCTCAAATTTTTCTTTGCGTTCAGTGGAAATTCATTCCTGTGCTATTTTGGTTCTAGTAACAACATTAGTGATGTGATATTTTCTGCCTGGTGCCTCCTGGTTTGTCAATGTTGGTTTTTTTATTCTTGGTATCTATGTTGAGTTTGCATTGCTTAAATGACCTCTCTTTGTTCTTTTTTCTCTTCCTGAAAAAAGAAATGCTTCCCTCTTTTCCAGTTGATCAAGGCTTAGAAACCCATTGCCTCAGGTATTTTGAGTCTCTTTTGAGTTTAATCTTGTTTGTCAGGATTCTTGCCAAGTGCCTCAGGATGCAAAAGAATCACAGGCGCATCATCTGGGAATAGATTTTGTGTTCAAGCCCAGACTGAATTGACTTACTGGTTATATAGGGTACTAGGGAATACACATATTCACTACATCTTTCTTCAAGACAGGAGTTCACTTAAGTACAGGAGGAGCAAAACTTAAGTTTTATGTTTTAACAGAATTGTCAGATGTGTTCTGCTTGCCAAATTTTTTCTTTTTTTTTTTTTTTACACCCAGTATTCAAGTGGATGTTTTCTGATGCCTAATGTTTTCTACCATCACCATACTGAATGGCAATATCATGTTCAAACTAATAAAACAGTACATTTTGTAGTTCAGTTTTCTTTTGTTCTGAGCATTTTCTAATCTAAAGATGAGTGGATCTGAGTTTGGTTGCAAATCTTGCCAAAGCTCAACTGTATTACTTGGGCGTAGTCCATAACAGCGTTGGACAGAAGCCGGGCAATTTCACAGGGATCCTTGGGAACACTGACAGAGGGAAGGAAAATGCCCTTTTTGGTGACATTACTACCATTTGAGCTTGTGATGTTAATCTTACTAAGATACCATATGCTGGACAGACATCTTAACATAGACTAACACCTTGGTTTTTGCAACGTGCAAGTATACCCATCTAGTAATTTTCATTTTTTCCTAAATTTCACATGCTTATATCCCTGCACTGCCATTTGCTGTAGCATTTGAGCTTTTCAGCTGCGTTCATTTCCTTACCATGAATACCAAGTCCTTACTTTAAAAAAGGTGAAGGTTGGTTTTGGGCTACTGTGGGAGAACTAGAACATAGAGGGAGCTGGGAGTATCTGGAGCCAAGGACAGCTAGGAGAGCCATTAATATTGTCTTTGGTGCTTGGCAGAGCTGAGGGTGTGAGATCCTGGGATAGGAAGTCTCCCACATAGAAGAACCAAGGTTTAGGAGAGTTACAGGGAGGTCTGCAGATTGGGAGAGCATCAGGAAATGGTTTTTGGAGGCTTACAAATACATGAGATAGGACATTGATGGCTTTGCAACAAAACCATTTCATGCCAGCACTGATAAACTAACTAGATCACAAAGCACTGAGGCTACTCCCAGTGTAGCTGCTGCTTATAGGTGCAGTTTGAAAAGCTGAGGAAATGCTTCTTTCATCCTTCTTCCTTTCTTTGCATTCATGCAAAGGTCAAGTGCAATCTGGCAATATAGAAATCCAGTATATAAGCCACCTTGAATTCCTCACCAATTGAAAGCATTCAATGGTTGTCAGAAGTTGTATGTTGACCCATGTTGGTACTTCCTACGTTAGACGTCTATGAAATACTGGACTTGTATCATCTCAATCATGTTCAAGTATTTGAACATGAACAGAATTAGGGCTCTACTTTTGTGAAACAACCAAACTTGAACAAAAATAGCTTTCTGATAGTCCAGTTCATCTCACTTACTGGAGTCAGCACCCTAAGGTGTCCAGGCTCTAATGAGCAGTGATGTCTCACTTGACTTGGTCTGAGGAAGATGGCTGTGCTCAGAGAGCCCCCTCAGCAGCAATCTGTGATGGAAAACCTATTTTAGATTTTGCACAGCTATGTTAACAGGGGACACCTCTGAATCAGCACCTACCTTGATGAAATGCTGGGAGGATCTTTTTGCCTTGCAAGGGATGGAGGTTTCCCAACATCCCTCCATGTCCTGACAGCATCTGGCCAGACTTCACAGCCTAGTAAATGTTGCATCGAGTCTGGTGCGGTGAACGGTTTCTGACGTGCACAGCCTACTAACATAGCAGAAGAATCTGCTCACTCAGAATCAGAATCAGATAGATATCTTGGGATATCTAAAAGCACAGTTGCTGAGGAAAGCCTAGTTCAGTGGCTAACTGCTTTGATTTTCAGGGCTGTTAAAAGCATGAGATTGTTTTTACTTACAAGATGCCTTCCATCCTTCCCTTCACCTCTGACACAACATTCCTGTTCCAAACTGCTGAGCTATTTTTGCTAGAAATTTTAAAAAAAAAAAGCATTTTTCGGCAGATACTGAAAAAAAAAAAAATGCAGCCAGAAAAAACTGTGGCCCACTGAAGACTGTGGGGAATTCTTGCATAATCTGATCTAAAGCAGCCGCTGTGACTCCCGTTCCAATTACTGTTCCATTTTGACAAATCAAGGATAACCAATGTAGAATTAAACCATTTGGGAAGCAAAATAAATCACAGTCATCAGGCTGCAGAGTGCTTCATTAAGTAAGTTAAACTATCAGCTTTCCATGGGAAAAAAAAAAAGGAAAAAAAAAAATCTTTCAAACAAAGCAGCCCTGAGGGGAGAAGGCAGCATCAGCGTAAGGAATTCAGTGGCTGGCAGGATGGAGACACCTACAGGCTTTGGTTATGAGATCTTCCTCCTCAGCAGGGTGCACACTCCTTGTAGCTGTGTCAGATCTGGCCTCCCTAAGAGCATATGGCGCGGTCAGGGCTACGTGTTAATGCGGAAGAGCCCAGCACTGAGGTCAGAGTGTGGGAAGGGATGTGAAGCCGAAGACCTGGTGGGTGGTTTGAGGAGGTGGAGGAAAAGTGGGAAGAGGGTACAGGGTCCCTTAAGGTGGAGATGATGATTGTGGCCTAAACAGCAAGTAGACTGAGGATTTGAAGGAAAAAAAAAGAAAGAAAAAAAAAACCAAAACCCCCTAACCTTTTCCTAGCTTTGGCCAGGAAAAGTTCCTTGGTCTTGGCCAGGAGGAGTTATTTGGTCAGGTAACACAAATGAGTGGTGAGAGCGGAGTGAGAGAAAAATGGAAAGCCGGGGGACATTCCCAGAGAGGCGCTTCTTGCTCAAGGAATATGATAATGAATGCAGAAGGTGTTTTTTTAGGGTTATACCAAGCTGTTTGAGGTGTGATGAGGCAGATGAGGTATCAAGTGGAACAAGAGGACCAGACATGTGGCTGGCATGAGTGATACAGATTTAGCAGCCCAAGCCTGGTGAGGTGGGATGGAGAGGAGAGGTGTGCCCCTCTCACCAGAAGTGTTTCCTCGCACCGCTTCAGATATTTCTGAGCCAAAAGCTGTTGCAGGATGGGAAAAAGTAAAGAGTGGATTGATGCCTCCATTCCCACCCTGGATGTGGGCATAATGGGTATATTTTCGTGATCATGTATTGATCTTAATGCTCGCTGAAAGTTATATTCTGGTAGCTGCAGAGGCTGAAATCTTTCATGTTTAGGTAACAATCAGACATTGCATGCTTCTGTGGTACTAAAGTCTCCTAGCACCAATTCCTAGGATAGATGGGCAGGTCTGTCTTCATGATGATTAGATCCAGCATTTTCGTGATGTCACCATTTTATTCCAACAATTAAACTGAATCCATCTTCCTACTTCATGTACGTCAAACAGTTGTCAGAAGACAGCTTTCAGCAAACCCTAATTCAAAGCAGCCATGTACCACTAATTTAGAAATTCATCCTAGTCCCCTACCAATTCCATGGGTTTTCCAGATCCCTCTATGAATATTTCTCTTTCTTTCTATCTCTGGTTTTGAACATAAACAGATGGAGGGTTTAGAAAAAATAAAAAGGAAATGCTGTGTCGTTTCTAGCTATTGGTAAATACCCGGATAAAGTGTCCTCAATAGATTAAAGAATTAAGCTCTTAAGAAGCTTACCCAGCCACATCTCCTCCTATTGAACCTTTATTTTTTCAGAATTAGCACTGATTTGATTTTTTCCTGAAATTGTTTGCTTCCTGAGTGGGCTGTCTTTGCGACGTGTAGCTGTGCACAGTGGGTGCTTCAGCGCGTGCTGCTGATAAACGGGCAGCAGCCCTGAGGACAGCGAGCATTCACCTACCACCTCTAGGACTGGAAGTGGAAGGGGCAAAACAGGGAAGGAGAGGCTTTACAAAAAAAGCCCCCAAAATGATAATGTAGCTAATGTGAGATTCTGAAAGCTGGTGAGACAGTAGGAAACACACAGTGCTTGTGCTAGCATATGTCTGATAACAAAACGCTTGATTAAGGAAAGAGTGAAGGTGGGGCTCTGAACTTGGCTGTACTTTGCTCCTTGTCGCACAGTGGGAAATCAGCATAATCTTTGGTACAGTACCGAACTTTCTGAAACAATAGCTTTGCAATTTTGAAACAGTGGATCAAAACTTACATGGACTCATTCAAGGCCTGAAAGTTTTAAAAAGAGTAAACCAGGGATAGGAATTTTAGCTCAAATATCCCCAGATACCCAACCGGCATACATTAGCCTTGCTAACTTCCAGGCCAAGCCTGTAAGTCAGGCGAAATAGTCTTACTGTGGAAAAAGTGTGTCACAGGAAAATGTGCTGGTAGTCTAGGAGCTTCAGTAGTCCCACAGAGCTTTGCAGAAGGAAGGGATGGTGGGGGTTTGTAAGAGGGTTTGCACCCTTCAGCCGTGCAACGTGAACTCAAGCTCTCTTTGAACTTCCTGGTGATGAAAGTTTCCCTGAAAGATGAGGAAACCCTTTATATGATTCAAACAAATGATGGTTATATGCCTCAAAGAAGTAAAAGATGTGAAGGTTGCCTTGTGTGAAGCTGAGACAAAAGCTTCAGTGAAAACTTTTCAGAAAGTGAATACAGTGAACTTTGAGGTCCCTCTGTGCAGGCCTGCATAAAAGCTTTCATCTGTATCAACAGATGTACCCTTCTTCCCTCAGGAAAGTTAAAGAGAAAAATCCCATTTATAGTAGCCCGTTTGGTGTTTTGGAGTATGTCTTGCAACCACTTCCACACCACAGAATTGAAAAGGTCATACCCCATTTGGACAACTCTGTTTTGCTTCCAACAATGTTAGCAAACCATACTTGAAAAATTTCTGATGTTTCCAGTTACTCACCTACAATTTTATGGATCTACTTTTCCACTTGCAGTTTCCCTTGACTGACTGAAACTGCTGAAACTGGTAAAAATTGCAACTGGACTATTAAATAGCAAATCCTGCTGCTGTTGTTTAATTGTCAGTGATGCCTGCTTATGATAATTTTGTCACTCTGTCATGGTGGTCAGCACAGAAGCCCAAAAACTGAAGACATGCAGGGAGTCTGTCATGGCAGAGCCTTTAAAAATTTGCATTTGAAATGAACTAAGTAATACAGTCTTCAGCAAAGTTGTGTGACACTAAAGCAGTCGCAACTGCATCAGACAACAAATCTATGAGAAAGTCGTAAATCATCTAGAGTTTAGTTCAGAGCAGGAAGAAATGCCTCCTATGAACATGTTACTCAGGATTTGTTTTTAGGTGGGTTCTCAGACCTTACTGTAGCCAATGATGGGAAACTAAACTTTATGGCCACTTTCCTAAAACAGCTTAGGTTTTATGAGGGGGTAAGGAAAAGTTTCCGTAAATGAATCAGGACCACATTTTGAAAGCAGTGGGAGTCAGATGGCAATCCATCTGCTAGGAGACTGTCTAAATGTCTAAGTGTATATGTACTTTGAAGAACTGGGTCCTAAGTGATCTGGTTATTCAAAATCCCATTGTAAAAGAGACCTAGGCACTTAGAAGTCTATTTCTCTGAGCTTTCGTAAAGAGATCCACATTATGCAATACAATATTTTTGATGTCCATAAATCTAAGAGGAAATATATACAGAATTGTGTCATTTAAAAATACAGATTTTACTACAGCTTTACCTTTTGGATTACAATCATCAGCTAGTGAGTTGAACTCAGCGTTTATAACATGCACAAATGATTGATGCTCTTATCAGAAGCACGGCAGCAACCTCTGCTGCGGTGAGGCTTCTTGGGGCACGCTCTAGCTTGGGTTTCCAACTGAGCCACAAAGTTGCCTCCCCAGGATGTAAGGATGCCCAGAAAAAAACAAGTGAGAGTAGTAACCGCAGCAGGGCTGAAGGACCTACCTGTGCATAAATGCCTGTCTATGCCAACAAGAGTAATGGTCCAAACTGCCAATTTATACTCATTATGGCTTTGCTCATGCAAATGTTGCATGGTCAGCTTCAATGAGCTTCTGTGGGACTACTTTACAAAGTTAATCATGTGCGCAAGTCTTTGCAGACCCACCTAGAGAAATTCACTCCAGCAGAGAGGGCCGTTGTGCCATTAGTCATGTTTTTAAGACTTAAGAGGGACATAAATCATGCATGAGTTTTCACACAGGTTGTATACACAGATATACATTTCAATAGCATTGTTAGTGCTATTTGAAGTATTTATAGAAGTGCTTTGCATTCAGTGGTGAGTTAAAAAAAAAAGGAATCTGTGCTTCAACCGACATCTTAAAGGGATATTTAGAAACTTTACTACCGTTTCCCCTGAGGCCCTTCCCACGATAGCTGCAATACTAAGACATGGAAGGTTAATTAGTGAATGTTTGTAAAGGACTTTGAAGATGAAAAGCTTTCTTTCTTTTTTTTCCTTTTTTTTTTTTTTTTTTAAACGCTAAACATGCTGATGATTATGAAGGTGGGATTTCTGACAGCTTCTTTGTTTTGCATGCTGCACTGAAGTGGTTTGCTATGAATCCAGTTTGCTGCCAGATTTTCAGTGGCGAGTTTACCCACTCCGCTTTGTCAGTGTACCTGCTGCTGCCTTTTGTTAGGCTACCGCCTCTCCCGTGGACCAGCAGAGCCGAGGGTGCCTGCCGGTGCAGGAGGAGGCTGGGCTCAAGTGCCAGGTTGCACACCACCACTGTGGGCCAAATGGAAGAACCTCCCTGTTTGTAACATTAAAGTCCATCAGAGTTTCTCCCTGTCTTCAACAAGCAACAGAAACGTAACCTTGCAACCCAGGAAATGAAGCTTATTGAACAAGATCTGTGAGACTAACTCTTCTCATCTACAAAGGCAACCCACACTGACATTCTGCTTAGCATAATACATCCTATCCTGGCAAGATAGAAAAGATGTGACGGCAGCTTTGCCACTGGCAAGTTTGACAAAACCTTCTTTCCATGAAATCCCATACAAAATGACAATATTGAGTAAAGAGCCAAGTGCTAAACAGTCTGCACTAGCGCATCTTAATCATTTAAACACAAGAGCTCAGCAGCAACAACAGGCTTTGAGTCTAATTCTCAGAGCTTTCTGCTGTTTTAATAAAGAAACTTCCCATTGTTTTCATTACACTCATTAGGTTGTTCTTTATCTACTATATGCTTCCACAGGAACTGAAGCATGGAACAAGGCAAACAGCAGTCTCCTTCATCACACAGGTTAGTATATTTTCATATTCAATACAATTAGCTAATGTTATTCTGCCAGCAATGTTGATGTGCTAATTTATTAAGCTTTCATTAAGGTAGACCACTGTAGTACTGGAATAATAAAAGTAGGTTTATGAAACAGGTTATATTGGTACAAATATGTTTTGGGGCATTTACACATTTGAATGTGTTTATAGCTGAGACATGAGGATACCTTGAGAAGATGCAAATAGCAACTGTTGGACTTCATCTTAGCCACTGCTAGTTACTTGATTGCTTGTTGCTTTGTTTGCCTGCTTTGCTTCTCCATATGGCGAAATGCATCTTCCCTATAAAAAGCATCCAGAGCACTATGACAGAAACCCATCATTAGAGCAAACCAGCAGTGTTACTGAGAGAGGTTGTACTGAGACAGAACAATGCGCAGCGTGAGAATTTTCTAAAGGTACAAGCTCCCTGCAAAATGAAAAACCAATGCATTTCCCCAGCAAAGAGCAAATTCACAGCCAAGAAGCCTCTTTAGCCCAACCTGTGTTAAAATATTTATTGTAGAGTAATATGGTGTTGGAGGAAAGGCATTTATACCACATAAATAATTCTCCCTCTTTTTCTTGAAATTATATTATAAATTATCACTACAAGTTTATTGAGCACTACTTTCTCACCACCTATGGGTAAGCAGTCGCTCTCTCTATATTTATGTTTTCAATATAAAGAGTGTCCCTATTACATATTTCAAGGCAAAAATCATAGTCAACATAATAGAGGACAAGCCATAAATTTGTAAACTGATATAAAGCACCGCTGGCTCAGTGGATGTAAATCAGCAGGACTCCACTGAGACCCCATTGCTTTATATTCACTGGAGAGCTGAAGCAGCCCCAGCACCAGGGAATAACTCTTCTGCTTGGTGAATGGGAGTGAACAGCCAAAAGTGTTTCAAGGGTGGCTGGAGCCAGGCTTGCCTGCTAGGTTCCATCAGTATTATTAAAATTCTGTCTGGGTGTCATCAGACCAAAAGTCTATGTAGCAAAATATCTTTCCTCTCCCAGTGGCTAAAAGTAGCTCAAGGAAAGTGTGTGAGAAAGAGGGCACGTTTACCTTTTCGGGTAATTCAGTTTGTAAAGAACATATTTATTCATTTCCCGATAGCCTCTGGGTAATTTTTTGGTGCTTCTTTGTGTGAGAAAGCATAAATTTAAGTTGTGGTCATTAAATTAGTTTGAAATAGATGTTAACAGAATAGCAGTCTTTCACCCAAGAAAGTTTTCTGAGCCGAGATTTTGAATGATAACCTCAATACTCAGTAACCCAGCATTCAGGATGAAATGTCACCTATGAGCCCATTAAACACTCCTTGAGGTAATACCTTCTCTATGTAAGCAGCTGACAAGCTTGCAAAATAGGAAATTGCACCCTGCAAAAGCATATGTACGTGCCTGTGTCCTGTTCTACCTGCTGAGCAAACCTCTTTGCATGGAAAGGTTAGACCAGAAGACCACATACCCAGCATCTCTTTGTAGAAGTCATGCTTGGTACAGGGGTCGTCTTCTCCATGCAAAATCTAACAGGTTGATTTCAAAGGGACCTAGCTGAGCTGGGTACCTGAGAAACCTTGCTAAGAAACATGCAGTACACAAAACAGTCTGCAGCCTGTATGTAGTTCAGCCACAGAGCTAACGCTTGTGAAATTACACTGACCCTTTGTTAAAGGAGCTGTATAAAAGGCTGCCATCGCCGCAGCTGTTGTCTTAAACATGAGCTCAAAAATTGACTTCTATAGGTACTTCCTCCAAATTGTCTCTTCCTACAGCCCGTGCTTCTCCTCCCCACTTCCAGGTAGGACCTACAAGCACTTATCTTCCTGTGGCACTGCCCAAAACGCCACTTGCAACATCCTCCTCTACTGAAGAAAACAAGTCCAAAAGACCATCTGAAGAGCAAGTCCACCTAATCCTGTCCAAAACATCTCCAGAGGGCTCAAACCTTTGCCATGAAACAAAGTAACAACGTGTATAAGGGGGTTTAGTTAATAACTTAGGAAATTAAATGGTGAGTGCATTAATATACTCAACAACAGTGACCAAATTTTGATGCAGATTTATTTTAAAGAAAATGCCAGTTTTCTCAAGCCAGTCAAGGAGCCTCTGACATGTCTTTTCTTAGCTCATCCCTCCTCCAAGTTTTCTTTCTGTCCTTAAGAAAGATGTTATTCTTCCATCCTGACAGCCCTTTGTGCAACCACACCAACACCTATTTGCTCCCCCCCGCCTTAGGCCATCCCACACCAGCCCAGTTCGCGTTTCTTTTTCTCGCTTCCCTACCTGGGTGTAATATGCTTTCCTACCTCCCAGGGTCCTTGTGAGGTGAAATTTGTGTCACATACCATGAAGCAGCTGGGGCCACTGTGAAGGTCTCTGCAGGATTACTTTGGGTAGTCTGAACGTGCCACCTCCGCCCTCCTGTCACCGGCTTCCTCCTGCAACCAGCCGGGTGGAAATCCTCCAAGCTGGCCCAGCTACCAGCATTTGAATGGGCTCATCTCTGGCTAAATAATGATTTCAAGCTTCCCAGTGAGCATTGTCCCCCTGGGAGAAGTGACCTATTGGTCTGAACCAGCTTGTATTGAAGGGAAGCATTAGAAAAGCCAATGCAATTAGCACTCTGACAAGGATGCTTACAAAGATGAATTTGGGATCAGTGCTACCTCTAATAACTACTGCCTAATCACATTTTGTTTAATCACGTATAGATCACTGTTTCTCCTGGGAACTGCCTGGTGCCTGCCTGTCTTTTTGCGTTGGTTTCAAGTGCCCGTTGGAGGTAGCCTCACCACCGAGTAACTATGAAGGTGTACCTTGCCGCTGCCTACCCCACGGTGAGGGTAACACCCCGATGGTATAGAAAGACTCCCTCGGCAGGGGTATCAGCATGGTTTTGCTTTGACATGAAACTGGGGAGAAAGCAGCCTGACTTTTAGGAGGAAGGCAGCTGCATGTGCTCTTGTGATATTACTCAGGGAGATGTGCCTCAGAGGCCTGCCCGTTGCCCTCTGCGAATACAAAAGAAAGCTAAGCTCCCAAAGATCTCAGGTTTGGGCACACAGGCATTTTCTTACTTTTGCACACCTACACAACTGATGTCTGATGGAAGTTAGGTTTGTTGGCTTAGCACCCAGAACCCGAAAACAATTTAGAGCCTCACCTGTTTACAAGTCTATTCCAGCATCGTTATTCACAGCAAAACATAGAGTGGCCAGAGTTTTTAGGCAGATCTCCATTGGATTCTGAAGCAATAAAACAAGTACTAGAAATATCTTCCATTAGTAAGCCCCAGGGACCAATATACTTATTTTTAAAAGTATATGGAGGCATTATTTGCATTAGGTAAGACCGCGGCCTTTCTAAAACTGCCATTCACTGAAAATAGTCTTTTTTATTTCTTCAGTAGGATAAATTTGTGCTAGAGCTTCCTCATATGAAACAGAAAAGCTGGACAAAGACTACTCCCCACCAGCAGTTTAATGATCACAAAGCAAAAATGAACCTAAACCCCTTTGTCCTGACACAGTCTATTTGCATTATTTTAAGACTCTTCACAGCATCATCTGCACAATATTGCTTTTCTTGCAAGACATGAAGAAACCCAATAACTGAGCATTAGGGAAACGGAGTGCTTCACAAGAGCTTCCGAGGGCAGGAGGATGTCACACGTGTTATGATCTTGTCACTTGTACACTTGTCACCAAGGGATACAGTCATGTCCTTCGGGTGCACGTTGCCATGTCAGACGTCAGCTCTATCATGCATGTAATTGCATTGCAAGTCTACTGAAACTAAACCGCCAAAGAGAAGGATTAATTTTCCATTAGATCAGTGTGGCGACCCTTTCCAGCAGCAGCCCGTACTTAGGCTGGATTAAATGTACCATGAACCTGTACTCCAAATGGACTGGAAAATAAGTCGCCTATGCAAGCTCGTTTTTTCTTCTCTGTTTGCTGGGAGACCTATTTTAAAGCTATGTATGTTGTGGACAGAGTTTCTTTCTCTCCCAAGAGAGGGCACTATTAGCTTTCCTTCTGCTGCTCTCAGAAGCAAGGGTAATTGCAGTAGTCTTGTTGCCTGGGCCCTAAGTGCCAAGCCGAGGTACAGGCACCAGAAACTACGCAGACTTTGCAAGCTTGGTTCCCTTTTGGAAATCTCAAATAGCTGCATGTGCTTTCTACGATTGCCCCACGGCAGGTCTGGCCGCAGGGGAGAATGCTGTGCCTGGAGGATCTCATCACCGTGCTGTGTCAGCGCTGCATCCTAGTTATAGTTATGCCTAGCCCAGCTTGGTTTGACCTAGCATGGCTTGGTCTCCACCGGCAGTGGTAGAGGTCACGTGTTGCTGTATTTCTTATCCACAAGCATTAAACTCACACGCAGGTCCTCTGCTTTTGATGATTCAACAGTCTCCAAGAGCTAGATGGAAACCTATACAACCAGCTGTGGCTCTTATTAGCTGTACTTTGGCTTGTTAAATGAGTGCCAGTACAAATACTGCTAGATAAAAGCTGTCTGTGAGACATCTCTTGTATCGTCATCACTCCTTTCTGAGAGTGACAGTGTCCAGTGAAGTCTAGTGCAATCCATAAGTCTGTGCCCCCCTAAAAAAAGAAAAGGAAAAAAAAAAGTGCAAACTAGCCCATATGATTCTGGATAAAGATGACAAACACTTACTGCCCTCTTTCTGAGCTAGTTCAGTTTCACGGGACTGTAACTCACTGAAGGCAGCAGTCTCTGGGGTTAACACATGTATTAAATAGCATTCCTTCTGCTCTCTTTAGAGAGAAAACAGGTTTTAAAGTAAAAGGCTTCTGCAACAAGAGCTCTGGTGTTGAACTTCACACAGATGGTGCTTATTAGAGAGATTTCAATTCCCAACAAACAATTTAAATTACCACCTGATCTGTAATTCCAGCTCCTCTCCCAGCTAAACAGCAACAATAATCCACATTGTGGGACTGGGGGCTTACTCCCCATATATATTTACCGGTGGGCTCCAAGCAGGCCACCTCATCCCGTGGGCAGGGATGTGGGGAGGAAGACCAGCCACTCTGCTGAGCGCCCTGAGCAGGGCATGTCCCTTGGCACCTGCTGTGTCAGTGACACCCCTCCTGGGGGTCTGCCATGGGTCTGCCTCAGGTGGGCGCTGACACGGGAGCTGAGCCTCTCTCTGCCAGCAAACATAATGCAACTTTAAGGAGGCTGAGTCACCTTCTCTGCAGTTCCCAGCACCTGCCTTTGGTAATTGCAAGGTCCCTCTTTCTTGCCAGACTCATGCAAGTACAAATGGTACTGGTACAAATACCCCTGCAGAAGTGTTGCCCCAGTCAGCAGCCTTAGGACAGGAACGAGCGAGGCCATCTGTGACCAGTAAAGTCCTGAAACGTGACTGCCCCAATGAGCAACAGTGAAGCCCTTCCGCATTCGGTGCTGTAGCAGGCATATCGGTCTGTCCCAGGTGCCGTGGTAGGTGGTCAGGCTACGGCTGTGGGCCTCCTCAGAGCGCGTTGGCTCTTTTATTGGCCACCTTGGAAATTTCTTAAGCGATCTGATCTAATTATGGAGCATTCAGATTAGTTCCGTAGAAGCTGGCTTTGTTGATTTCCTGGGTCGAGCTCAGGAGTGCCGAAGGGTGAGGCTCGCTTAGCGCTGCTGCTGATAATGACGGAGCATGTGGAAGAGACTTGTATTCTTCTCCTATCTTTAAATAGCAATTTTCTTTATCTTATCTTAACCTACCATATCCTGTGCAGACAGACAGGGGGGTTAAACTGCAGCTGTGTTTCTTTGGCTGTCTTCTCCTCTTGCACCCTTTGTCACTTTTTATGTTTATTTGAAGTTGGCCGTACTGAGCTCAGTGGAATTTCTGAATACTCGTCCTTCCCAAATGCCTGCGCTTTTCTATACCAACACCATTCTTCATTTTAAGTTCCTCTCTTTTGGTGCTTCGACAGTGGGATTTAGCCCCATCAGTGTCCCCACCTCTCTGGGGTAAGTACAGAGGCATTTCTCTGCCTCCGTTATCCGATCTGTGAAACACGGAGAACAGCAGTTTCCTGTCTGATAGAGACTTTTGAATCTAAAAGTTGTTTTCTGATCTTCACAGAGGAGGTGTATGGACGTACAACATATATTTCAGTTTCCTTCTCGATATTAATACTAATTATTATTCTTCAGAACATCGGTACTAATATAATCTTCCCAAGCCAGTTGATCACTAAAGGCGGGGGGGGGGGGATCACGTGCCAAAAGAGCAAAGATTTATTTAATTACTTTTATTAAAATAAAAATATCATGCATTAATAAGCATTAGACATTTCTGAGAACCAGTAATATGAAGATTAAGACTACGTCATTTCTGCATAAAATAGGTTGAGAGCTGGTAAAACATGCAGCCTACATATTGGAAGGGACTGGATGGAAAGATGAAAATGAGAAAGGTGCTGCAGTGGCTTTTTTTTCTGTGTACAAAGTTCATCTATAAAGACAAAAATGATTTAATTTACTAATCGTGATACCGGGGACTTATCCAGGCTGAATGTGTACAGACAGTTCCAGTTCCTCTCTTTACTGTCTTGTCAACCCAGTGTATTTTGCTTTGTTATGCTAAGGACCCTGTAATTCCTTTAATCTTTGATTGCTACATGTTCCACCAGTTGGCTAATTGAACACCAATACTCAGGGGATGCCAGGGCTTCATTTGACTGGCTTTGCTAACAGAATTTCTCTTTCTGCCTAGTGTAGTACAATAATTTAAGTCACCAGTGTGACTCTGGTTGAGACTTTATTTTGCCTTTCCTTACGAGGGAGTCCTGTATTGCTGTTGCACAGCTCACGGCTATGCAATTCGGAAATGGCCAGCAGTATGGCTTCATATGCCACACGTCACATGAATGAGCTTTTGAGGGATTGCTTTGACTCTGCTTCTGCTATTACCATAAACGTGAAGTGAGAACCTGCCATGCAATTCGAAAGAGCAGCTTTTATTAGCGCCCTGATAAGCAGCACCTGGGCTTTCATATTGCACTTCCAATGGTCACAAGTGTTAGCTGTATTATTGCTCACATTACGAAACTCCAGCACTGTGCATGCAGAGAGCCAAAGAGTCCTGGAGAGAGGAAAGGGTCCTGTTATTAGCTTCACTAAGCTCTGGATAAATCCCCAAGGTGACAACTTTTACCAGAAAAAAGATCTAAGTCCATCAATAAAGAACCCTTAATGCGAGTTCTTCTCTGGCTACAAACCCTACAAGCTATCCACTGATTTTTCTTCGCCCCAAATACAACAGTATATTACAATAAAAGTTCTCAAAAAATGAAAAACAATTAAAAAGAATAATATACACCTCATTTTTATCGCTCAATATACAAACAATCTTTGATCAACAGTATAAACCATTAAACCATATAAAAGTCAAGAGTTTCTTATTGTACAAATAGTGCTTTCATAGTTGAGTAACTTTACAATGCTGCGAGGGTACTGACTGTATCTATGGATATATTGCTTGACAGTTTATTAAAACCAAGAC
The DNA here is from genome assembly GCF_000690835.1 of Fulmarus glacialis. Classification (NCBI taxonomy): domain Eukaryota; kingdom Metazoa; phylum Chordata; class Aves; order Procellariiformes; family Procellariidae; genus Fulmarus; species Fulmarus glacialis. The sequence goes on along the minus strand of NW_009224282.1, from coordinate 75,400 downwards.
ATTATACCTTATACTCGGTTGATTGCATCAATACAAAGCAGCCTAAAACGGGCAATGGATCCATAGGATCTCTGATTATTGCGAGGGATTTTCAAAAATCACTCAACATTAGCCTTGTTTTATACTCTTAGTGTAATCAAGTTAAACATTCCATTAATTTCAAGGGGAACAGTATTAGGAACGTAGGATTAAAAAAGCAACCTAGGTATGTGAGCCAAGCCTCCTACCATTGTAGACAACTACTCTACTTATTCCCTTTCACAAAATATGAGGATAACATTGATGGTGGTTGCAAATGCACAGTCTCCAGCTAGCTTGTGAGAAGTAAGGAGAAGGGTCTGGATAAATTCCAGCGCGACTGGAAACGATGTACCGTATCAGCTACATAGGAACAACACCTTCCACCAGTCCAGTCGTTTGTGGCGGGTTTGATTTCTGGTTTTGACCTTATTAATTAGAAAAATCCATTACTTCAAGGCGAGAGGTATAGAGACACCACAAGGCCCGCGCTGTCGTGCACCCAGACAGCCCCATCTGCACCACGTAAGAGGACGAGAACAAAGTTGGTGGAGCACCAGCCCCGAATCTTGCCCGAAGGCATTTTGCCTCCTGACTTCACCGGTGCAACAAGTGGCGTGTCTTTTGCCAGCTAGGTCTCCAGTTATCAATTTTGCTTTGGGAAACCCTTTTTTTGGATGCTACTGAGGGTTTGCTTGACTACTAACTGTGGTACAGCCTACTATCGCCGCACTCTTCTCTCCCTGTATAAGAAGGAGGGGTTACGTGCAGTACCTCTGACCGACCCGCAATTCTCAGTCCACGTGGCCACGGTGATACAGGTGATCTCCCAAAACACACGATGTCGAACGGAGGCAGGATGCGTGGCAGAAAGGAAAGCCTATCGTGGAAGTGCCGTGATGTCAACTCCCCCGCATAATTAAAGTAATACATAACCCAAAGTGTTATCGGTTTAAAGCCTCACTGCCTGCCTACACACTTCCTCGCATAAAAAGCAGTTATCTCATCATGTCTCATCTTCACCTCATTGTATTTTTTCCTGATACCGAGCCAAAACATCATGTATTTGTTTCTTTTTTTCTTGACTGTGTCCCCGTTCAGCTATTGCGTTGAGTAGAAAATGAATCGAAATGGAGTAGAGGTTGTAGGTCTGGCCCTGAAGTGATACCTGGTCCTGGTATTTGGTTTGGTTTTCTATGGACAGGCCTCACCCTCCCATCAAGCCCTCTTGGCTCAGTGGAGGTCTAGCCCAGCCCCAATGAAGAGTGGAGATCTGCAGCTTTTCCCTGTAATGAGAAGCTGTGGAAGTGGTGATCAATACCCTATTCCTTTAAAGCAAGAAAACAAAACGTTACATCTTTGGTCCTAATGCAGCACATTTGACAAGCTACTTGAAGGTGTCGTGGGTTTTTTTTGTATAAACATTTTTTCTTTTTTTTTTTTATTATTTCAAAAAGGGTCCTTAAAAGTTGTATGTCGGAACAAAGAGATAACACTTACAAAAAGAAAGCTAGAAAATGGGATCCCAATATAAAAATTTGAACCAGTGGTGATAAAACATTACAAAGCATTCTTGCTAAGTGTTATACACAGAGTTTGACATTTCATGAGTATATGGTTTCCATCAGGAAGGAGGACACAAGCACATTTTCATACTTTGTCCTGATTCAGATGTTTTCTCACAGAGAAACGTGGCGGGAAACAAAAGCCAGAGTACCATAACTGCTCATTTGGAGAGGCAGCGGTCATACTGACAGAAGATGTTGAACTCTGAATCTGAAAAATGAGCGCTTGTCTGGAAATGCAAAGTTTCTCCTGGGCACCGTGGAGCACCCCCAGACAGACCAAGGACACCCCAGGCACCTTGTGATGGGACCGCTTTAAGCTGTTTGGGGTCCTGTGACATTGTTGTAGCCCTAACTGCGTCTCCCAGGGAAGAGAAGAGATTCACCCCATAGTACGAATGCCGCATACATTGGTTTTCGCACAAGCAATCTCTGCGAGAGGGCTTCGCTTCAAGCCGGTAGCAGGGACAGGAGCCACGTGTCTATTCCCACGTGTACCTGCATAAACAGTCAACGGCCTCAGTGATGTCCCTGGGCAAATTCGGCAGCTGTCTCGGATATAGATTGGCTGGCTGCACCCCTTCCCTGGCATTACTCTCCCTACACAAGCCCCTTCCTTTCAAATAAACCACGGGCCGTATTTTCTAATGCCGGGGCTTCACGTGGCCATCTGACGGTGCCGCTGGTGGGAGAGGGCACCACCCTGAGGCGTTCCAGAAACCACCATCTATTTCCAGCTGCTCTCTCTAGAAAACTCACCGCATTGTTGCCTGCCAGCTGGAAAAAAAAGCAAGCCCCCAGCCTCTCAGATGAATTTAGCCAACAAGACCAATTGCAACATGAAGGAAATTTCCCAAGCCAACTCCCTTTGCAGCAAAAGAAAACAACCCAAGGCCCAAATGAAGTCAAGTACGCTGACACCGTACACAGGTCACTGGAAAACATCAAAGTAAAATGAAGACTCTTGACTTAACTTACATTTTCATATACTAGCAGTTATTAAAAGTCTTAAATTGTTATTGCAAAAGCAGTTCCATATTAACTGCTGCTTTATGATTGAGACACTAAGCACTAACTTGTGAGTGGTTTTATTTTGCCTTCCATGAGAAATATAGTAAAAAGGGAAATTTTTATTTTCTCAATTGGTAAGACTCTGTCAGCTTTTAAAAGCGGCTGTGGCCTGCTACATTTCCCTATTCAGTTGCGTTTTAAAAATCAGCATTTTCTACCCACAACTCCTGAGAGACAATGGCAGAACTTTCAAGTTATTTTTGGATGCTAATTCATGTAAGCTCTCAGGATGCAATGTATTTATTTTTTCTAATATTTGTAAAAACACAACTTTTATGTCCCATTCGGTAGCCTAAACTCCATGCAACCCTGCATCAGCAAGGACCCATGGAATGCTGCCTAACCATCTTTGCCTTTATGAGCACCTATGATCTGCACGGGGCTCCCTGATGTTACATAGTCAGTGAGCTGCAGTGGGAAAACCTGACCATTTCAGCTGCTTACCGATATTTTTTTTTTTTTAATCTCTGTGGAAGTCATTTGGTACATTGCTAATGCCTGTTACCCTATGAGCACCCGTGCCTCCAGCAACAGCCACACAGCTGCGCGGTCCCATCCGCTCCCACTGCCGCTCTATTTGCCCCTGCAGGCACTGCCCGCAGACTACAGCACACTGCCCAGTTTCTTTTTATTTTTCGCTGGCTTTTGAATGATTACTGAGCTGCCGTTCACAAATCATGGCTTACAGGATGCCTGTTTACCAGAACTACTTTACAATACAGCTGACCCCACCAATCTGCAATCTGTACATTTGTGTGGAGAGTTTGCGGTCCTACAACCTCCTTCCTACTTTTCTCATCAAAACCAATACATTAGAAAAGTGATGCTCTTTCAAACTTACATTGCTTAATTTTCAGATGAATCTCCCTGTTTCTAGCAATGAGTCGCTACTGAATCTCTCGTAAATTGTGAGTGGTTTTATTTTGCCTTCCATGAGAAATATAGTTAAAAGGGAAATTTTCATTTTCTCAATTGGTAAGACTCTGTTAGCTTATGGGCAAGCATATTAACCTCTATTAAATAATGTCGATGCTACATAATGCTGGTGATACATACTGCTACTTCTTAGTCACTTTCTTGTTTTAGCTAACAGATTAAAACAAAGTATCAATAAATTCTTTTGTGCAATAGTGTCGGAAGGATTCTGCAGGAGAACGTACACTATGTGATTTTCTAGTGTTCTGCTTGGAGACATAACAGATTTAGCAAATTGAAAATTATCTGTGATTTCTGTTAAGATCTTTTTTTGGTTTTATGTACATTCCTCTCGGGGCAGTGGGTGGAGAAAAGCAGCGCTGCCTGTGCTTACACGTTGCACGCTTGTGAGAGCAACACAACAAATCTGCTCTCAGGAACGCAAGGAGAAATCTGCCACTAATTGGACGTGGGAACTGAATTTTGGTTAGCGTTTTAAATACAAGCCAGTAATAATCAAAGTCAAACATCGCATCCTCCATACCGCTGTGCCTGGGACTTGGTCATGGTGACACAGATGTACCAACCAGGACAATCTTTGGATTTTGACCCAATATACTGCTCTACCCTAGACTGGAGCGTGGGCAGTGAACTACTGCACACACACAGGCCGCTAATGCATTTTACACCATGTTACTTATAAAAGGGGTCATTTCACATGACCGTTCTTGTCCTTCATTCCCCAATAAATCTGTAAAAACAATGTTCTGAGGATTTGCTGCTTGATCCTGGACTCCAGATGCAATACTTAAACTGAGACACATACTGATATATTCAAAACACAGTGGCAGCATAAATTTGACTATTTCTTGCTACTTAATATAGACTACATATCCTCTGCAACTCAGCTGCTTATGCTACCCTCAAGCAAATTGTCAGTGTTCAACTAGTTACGGGCCTTTGTACCAAAATCACCAAATGTGCATTTGCTTTCTGATCTACTGGTTTGATTAAAATAGCACTGCCAAACTGTCTAAATTACTGACTAAATTCACACTTCAGGCGTTTTACTCCTCCTACATTCATAAGAAGTGTTAATGATGGAAAATCTGAAGTTCTGTATCACAGGCCCCTGGAAAGAGAAGCTGCTTTTGCTGCTGTGATTGCTTTATACTATGAAGCTAAAATATTAGCCTTGCCTAGTCTGCCTATTCCACACTGATAACAGAAGATGATGCTGGGTATTTTAAGAAGTACTAGGCAGCCCTGTGTTTCAGAAGAGGGAGATAATATTTTCCATCACTCCAGATTATTCTTCCTTTCCTTAATTCATTCTCACTGCCCCTCCTGCATTGCCAGGATACATAACCCCAAAGGGCAACCAGCCCCAGCCTCTGCCCCAGCATGGTACAGCAATTGGCAGTATTCTGCCTTGAAGTGAATAAAGCGTAACACTGATATACCCCGTTTCTTTGACAAATGTATAAGGGAAAAGAATTTCTCCTCTGAGCCCCTTTAAGAAGGGAAATAAAACCACTTGGCTAGAGCTACCTGTGTTTCTTGCCCTAGTCAAGTTTAATTTAGTATAGTTCTTCCAGTCTGCCTCGTGAATGCTCCAATTTGCCACCATTTGCATTTCCTTGACATTTAATTAAAGTCTGTTAAACATTATTTGACACTTCATTTTTCAGTTACAGCAACATCTTTAACCATTTTGTTGAAGAAGAAAGGCATTTTGACAACTTGACAGCTGCATAAGGGATCAGAAAAAAAATGTCTTGCGTTTGACCATCAGAAAGCAGACTAGTGAGCACTTTATAACCATGTACAGATGACTTTGAGGTAAGTTCCTCCTGTCAGTTTTTAGCAGTAGTGGTCAGTAGGTGATGCGTTGTGCCACTTTGCTCCTTGTGCTAGTTTTCCCCGGAGTGATCCACTCCATACTGCCCTGGGCAGAATCTCCCGTATGTCCCCCAGATGCACTTCTCCTCTTCGTGCCAAGAAGCAGTATATGGAGCCAATTTGTAAAAATCTGGTGGTTTGGAATAACTGTTTCTGTTCCAGGAGTTTTGGAAAACTATTTAGTAACGTTTTTTTTTTTTTCCTGCTGGTGATCTGAGCACCACATAGCAGACCAGCAGTACAAGCATCTGATCTTGTAAAAGATCCAAAAATTCTGTTAGAAACATTTATAAAAATACAGACTGTAGAAAGGAATTTGACTGTACAATGTGTACAGCTCTCAAGTTCATCCCAGAGTGGCTTCTTACCATGCTACCATTTGAAAATGAAAGGAATGCATCCGTATGTCTTCTGTCCAGGAAGATCCTGCTCCATCCCAACACGCATCCGAGTGCAGGCCTTGGGCCTCAGTTATTACGTGGAAATGGGCAAGAAAAGACCCAAACTACAATCAGATAGGCTTCGCAGTTTCAGCCCCTGTGCTGAAAAGGAAAGGTGTGCTTATTGACGCATTGCGGTCGCCGTTCACTACGGGCAAGAGTCCGTTCCTGCAGCAGCCAGGTGGTTCACCGAGAGTCTGGCTTGCCTCACTGCAAGAAGAAATTCTCTATGGTCATGCAGAGGCTTCAATGTATTCACTTTTTGGTGCTGCTACCCTCAAGTACTCCGGGTTCTCTGCCGCGGGAACTTTCAAGAGACCGTTAGGTTTGGTTTCCTTCGGTAAGAAGTCCTGCTGGTAGTCAGGATTGTCCAGATTTATTTGGTGGTTGCCTGCCTGGATCCAGTAAGGAGAGCTCTCGAAGACTGTCTTGGCCAGTGGAGACTGGTTGGTGTTGAGATATTCGGGGTTGTCCACAGCTGTGCTGTGTGAATTCTGGTAGCTGGAGTCCGTGGGGACCTTTGAGTTTGCTGTGAGTGAGAAGTTGTTGTAGATTGGATTCTGGACCACTGAGGCAGATGCTTTCTTGGGCACCAACTGGTTTACATACTCTGGAATAAAAAAAAAAAAAAATGAGAAGGAATGAAAATGAAGACATATAACTAATGCAGCCATTTGCATCACTCGAAGTCTAGTTTCAACCCAGCTGCCACTTGCTGTTCGCGCACAGCATCTCACTGAACTTTCCGGAGCAGAAAAGAGCCAAAGGCAGGGACTGCCATGCTGTGGCACCAAATGCGCTGCCCTGAAGTTCACCTTCAGGAATTCAGTTCGCAAAGTAGCAGAAAGATGGCCTGGACCACGAGACAGCGAGATAGCTACTGTTGATTTTAGTGACATGGGGGTGGCTATGTCTCAGATACTGTTCCGAAACTGCAGTCAGGGAGCTTTGCTGCCAGAAGCTGTTTCCGTAGAAAACCGTTTAGAGATGAGGGAAGTGCCTAGAAAATACAGGACTGACAGAAACAGAGACTCTGCATCTCACTTAAATGCTATCCCTTGCAGGGTCTTTCACCCTTTTTAGCTGTGATGTATTCTTGGAAAGGTTGGGTGGGTTTTTTTAAGAACACAAAGCATCACGGCTGCATAACCCAGCACCAGCTCCCTCGGTGCCTGCTGGCTCGCTCTCCTACCGCCTACGCTGTAAGTCCACATGAAACCGTGAGCTGCCTTCTGTGTATCAACATCTGAAAGCAGTGAAACTGCCAGAAAGCTGTTTATATTGCTGAAATGGTTTAAGGGATGAAACCTGGTTTTTAGAGGATATTCTCCGAAGTGCAGGGGTGGTAGAAAGCTTTAAACATATAACCACGCATGCGAACTCCCCAGCCAGATGGCACACATGGCAAACATGAGGAACCTGACCGGTGAAGGAACCGAAATGAGAAACGGCCAGAAGCAGCCAGAAAAAGTCTAGGAAAAGGATACGTGCACACATTTTCCAACCAATACAGGTAGGAAGCATTTGGATTGCTTCCTTTCTACAGAAAAGAAAGGATAACGATTATATTCACAACCAAATGGCTTGTGAATGAGTGGCTGTGGGATGGAAACACGGGAGAGGTACTCACCCGGGGCTGGCAGGAAGCCGTCGTCTATGCTGTCCTCCAAGAAAGCGCCCGTTGGGTCTGAGCTATACCTCTGGACAAAGCTGTCTTCCCTCACAGGGTGCCCCTGCTAGGTTTGAAATAGAGAAAATCAATATTAAAGGGACTGTTTTGTAGAAGTTGATCCACATAGGCAAGTTGCTCCTTTTTTAAAGGTCATCCCACTTACCCCATTTCTGTCAATGCAGGTTGTAGCAGAATTGTTGCTAGTAGCGCTCTTTTAAAAAGAGAGAGAAAGAAAATACAGACATTATGAGAAGCAGTTCACTCTTAAAATTGCTTGTCATGTTTCCACAGTGGAAAAGTTTCATACCAATGAACTCAAGAGAGGAGTGCGGGATGTTGAGGGGCTGTTGAAGAAGCCCTGGTGCGGCACGAGATACTCATCTGCGTCCACTATATCTTCCATGTCCTCCTCCTCCATCAGGGTGCGATAAAACTTGGAGTCCGTAGGGCTGGGCAGGTGCATCCTATCGTCTCCCTGTCAGACAAGTCGGTGTGAGAGAGGACTCGCAGACTCCCTTCAAGCCCTCATTGTCCCCTTCTCTGAGAGACAAAGTAATTCAGCGAGAGGTCCAAGATGTAAAATCTTGATCTGTGTATTTAACCAAATTTACCTAGACTTTAGGGGAATTTCGGCATCCAATCTCTGTCTATGCTGCTGTAAAATATCTGCGTTTTGAAGAGGATCAAACTCTGTTCTCCTCTCAGGACTGCAGTATAAACTGTTACTGGTCCTAGACTGGGACCAGTACTAAGAAAATAGTGACTGGTCTTGAAATTCTACTTGTGGTTCTAGCTGAATGTTAAGACCTGAAAAGCAATGGTAAATCTGGCCTTAAATTGTCTGTATTACATATTTTCATATGCATTTCTAATCATTTTGAGCCTCATAGTAAATGCCCATCAGACATCTTCCTACCATTGGGTTTAGTACCTGTATAACGAGATAGCGTGGGGGGTCACGGGCCATTTTCGAGAACTCCACTATCAGTTCGCGAAACTTGGGACGGCTGTCTGCATCGATCATCCAGCCTGGAAGGACGACAGGGAAAGCAACACACAAATAAAGTTGTTTTGGTGATCAAACACACAGCTTAAGAGAAAATGTAACAGCGAAAAGAACAGCACCATACACGCTGTTAAGGATTTACCCGTAAGGGACCACCATAAAAAGTTCATTCACCAGCCACTGCTGTGAATTTCAGCATTTAAAATGCACATCTTGGCAGTTTTGGGAAGAATGAAGGAGGTAATAAACACCCATGTTGGAAAAGCTCCAGGCTGAGCCTGTCTCCTTTCCTGCTGGCCTAAATCCACTTGGGCAGGCAGGTCCCACCTGAGCGATAATAACGCATCAGTCCTGAGGCTACCAAACGGGTGGCCAGCCTGGATCAGTCCAAATTAGGCTGCTTTGAAAAAAGCTCTTGAAGGAGGGGAAGCAAACTAACTTCAGCAGGCGGCTGCAGATGTATGGTGATTTGACCGCCTAGTCCTCACTGCACTGCTTTGTGAAATCCTGGGAAGCCTGAAGCAGAAGCTACCCTCTGTACCAGATGTCTTCTAAAATTCAAAACATCCTCGCTGGGGAAAGATTAACCATATCTAAGCTGTATTTAATTAGTAAACGGACTTTAACAAAAACAAGTCCTACAGCTTAGTGTGAATCAATGCTAGAAGAGATTTCGAATATAGATACTGGTGGTTTAACATGTGAGATTACTTAGGAAACTCACACTTTCTGTTATCAACTAACAGATGAGCTGATGTAGAGACTCTTGTGTTTAAAATTAAAAATAATAAAGGTCAAGCTTAGAAACAGCCTATCCATAGTAATGGAGAAATGAAGTGATAATACGGCATCTGAAATCTGCATTAGACAAGATCTCATCATTGCCAGTGACTTTTTACCATGCTAGAAATATGATCCCCTACTAGTTCAAGAAGAAGTCCTTTTTGCTTTTAGACAGAGTAGAGCATTTGGGAGTTTGCTGCTGTTGCAGAAGTAGCATCTACTATTTCTGAATTTCTCTCTGAGTTGCGTATGTTTAAATATGCTTCTTAAATTAAAAAAAAAAAATTGTTGTGCAATAACTTTGAACATTTCGGTTTATACTCTCTGCTTATAAAAGAGATGACTGGGAATCCTAAATTCCTTCAGACAAAATGGCACTGCTTCAACAGGGTCTGTGCTGTAGCCTGCAAACACGGGGTGATCAGAGCAGTGAAAGATGTGCAACCAAGTGCTGTGGCAGAAGGAAGGCTCAAACCCCAGATCCTCATGCTCTTGAGTTTAAATTCAGTGTAACGGTATGAAAGGGGATGGGGACACTCCACTGGCAGTGTTTTAAAAGCCACAGATACCTGATTAGGTGCTTGGAAAAATGCCTGCTTTCTACATCTGGACTGACCCAAAGGAAGGGCAATGGATGGAGCTGCTGAGCTTTGCAAAGGCTCAGCCCCTGAGGACATGTTCTAGTGCAGAGCTTTCGAAGACTTGGGACATGACTGCTGCAAGCAGAGATGTTGGCAGGGCTGAGGTGTCAGTAGGGTTCAGCATTACTGAGGAGGAGTTTCCAGGACACTGCTTTTGGGTCTGGGCACCTCCCAGGCTAGGTGCACACATTTGGATCCCGTTCCTGCTCACTTTGGTGAGCAAGGCTTTCCCTGTGCGGTGCCCGTCCTGACAAAGCAACACTGGGGCACTTTAGGACTCCCCAAAAGTGCTGCACTATGGGGTGTTCATGGTTGCGTGGCTCCTATTTCAGGAACAAGTACATTTTCCTCCAGTGAGAAGGTCTTAAATGCCACCTAGTGGGCTTCTTATCAGCATCCTCACAGACACCACTGGTAGCGAGCAGGGATGCAGCAGTCATGGTCTAGAGATGCACAGGAAGCCAGGTAATAATCTGACATTTTAGCAGCTGATATAGATGGAAAAGGGGGTTGGGGTTCAGAAGCCCTTTGATGTGCCCTAACAATGACCAAAAAGTGCTTCAGAGACCCCCAGCTCCTGTGCTACTTTACAGCAACAGCCATGTGCCAAAAAGGAGCCATCTGAAAATGAGGAAGAAATTGGATGAGGAACTCCGGCTCCTTATATACATCTGCCATTACGGTGGTGCCTGTGCTCACAGCACTCCTTCAGTAAAAGGAACGCATAATCCGTCTGTGATTGCAGGGGCAGGCATATTACTGAACTAAGGGGGAGCCTGGAGGAGGAGGCAGTGTTAATTTTATTTTCTAGACATACAAAACCAGAGTATCAGGTAAAGTGGGTGGTGTTATGCTGATTTATACTGCCTGACAATATCAGTTTAAAGTAATTGACAATATCAGCCAGTGGTGTGAATGGTGAAAAAACATTAGTGGGCTGAGTTAGCGACTAATGAAACCATATCCTGTGCTCCTAGCTAAAGCTCAAGGTGCAGGAACACACTCTGGTGTCACCACTCTTTTCACATAACTATTTCTGTGCAATCACCAAGAACACAGCATATACAAATGTGACATGACAAAGGCAATTATGCTACTTATTCGACTTAGGTGAGCACCCACAACCCCAAATGTGAACTCACACTTGACCATGATCATGTACACATCGATGGTACAGATGGGGGGCTGGGGCAAACGCTCGCCCTTCTCCAAGACAGAGGAGATTTCACTGGCAGGGATCCCGTCGTACGGCTTGGACCCAAATGTCATCAGCTCCCAAACTGTCACACCTGCAGGGTGGGAAGAGGAGACCATGAGAGAGGCTTTGTCAGGAGCCGGGGTGCTTGGCCTGGGCATAGAGAGGCGGTGAGTGGAGAGGGCTTTCCCAGAGGCACTGCATCGCCAGAGCCCCACCCAGGAAAAGCATTTTCTGCCAGGATTTTGAACAGAGACAGATTAGTAAAATAGGCTGAAATCATCCTGATTTCCTTTTGGTTTTTTTTGGGGGGGGTATTCTGGTTTTTTTTTAATCTCAGCTAGTATCTCAAGTGTTGAACATCCCACAAACTTCCCAGCCGCACAGAAAGGAAATGCAGGTTACCGCCTCCTGACTCCAACCCAGCAAGTGGTTTTAAAAATGGAAGTTGTATTTTTGTTTCAAAACAATCTCTTTGGAGACGAGCAAGAGCAGTTTTTGAAAGATGTGTAAACCAGCTGCCTCAGTGTTGTTTGCTGACATACCACGTACTCTTGTGATGTAGCTGTTGTGATTGTCTGGTAGCTTAGGATACAAAACAAGATTTTGGATGCCAGGGTACGTAAATGGATTAAGAGGACCAGAGGCTGTACTTTTTCTGAAAGAACACAGGATCTGACCATCTGCATTAAATATTTTCCAGGAATATAAGAGCCCATGGAGTGGAAATTTTGGAATAAGCTGCTTTGAAAAGTTTCTTTTCTGCTCCTCTTTCTTTCAAGCTGGCTTATGAACTATACCAAATATAAAATGAATTCTGTAAGGAGGTTATCACTTTGCTTCCCTTTTAGCGTTGTCCTCTCAATACCAGGACAGCACAAACATTTTAGGCCACAGCAGTTACACTGATTGACGCTGACTGACAGCGTGGCCGATGGTTTTAAGTCCTCCCTCTAGTTATGTGGCTTTATTGTCAGCCCAGTTATATTTCACATGAAGCTGCTGAAGAAAAGCATTAGCAGAACTTCAGCAAATGGAACAGAGTCTCCTACCTGCAGCCTCTTTCAGGGGAGGGCGCATAATCTGAAAGCATATTCTGCAAAACGTCTTATACCTCACTAGCATGCAATTTCGTGGGAATTTTACTTTATTGAATAGGTAACTTGGGCCCATTGTTTATGTTTAATCTCTCAGTCTTCTCATAATAGGAAGAAAAAAGGTCTGTGTAGAGTCACTAGCAAATCCTGCAATTTTCCAACCCATTTGCAATAATTATAACTGGTTTTAGACTCACCGTAACTCCAGACATCACTTTGATGAGTGTAAATCCGGTGTAAAATTGACTCCAAGGCCATCCATTTAATAGGAACCTAGGAAAATTCACAAATAAGCCTTAAGAGGCTGATCCAAAATTTATCAGTGATATTTACCACCAGGGGGTGTTTAAGCCAATAGTTTGGTTGCAGAAGGGAGAAAAAACAACCAACAAACAACACAACTATCTGAGTGGTACAGCAGACAACTTTTGAGTCTTTTTAACTTTTATTATTATTTTCATTTATTATGTTGAACCTGGGAACTTGTGAAATATTAGGCATATTAGAAATATCTCTTACAAATCAGTTTTACAATATTTTTAACAATCAAATTACTATTTTTTTAACCTTCTCCTATCATAACAGGACACAAATCCAATCTCAGGCTGTATGACAAAGACTGATCTGCACTCATATGGTTTCCATTTATGGTCTCCATAATATTTGCAAGCAGCTTCTCTTTAATTTCTCAGCAGGACACATTCCCTCCATCAGCACGTAGTACAACACGAAGGCGTGTTGAACCAAGTCTGACAGGTCTTTCTTCTGCTATAAATATACAGCATTCCCTTTCTCTTCATAAACTGCACAGTGCTATTGGTGTTGGCTACACTGATGAATTCAGCCATGCTTTTTTTTTTTTTTAATGTTTTTTTAATAATCTTGCTTTTTCCCAGACATTCTGGGTGGGAATTTCAAAAGCATTCGCTGCTCTGCTACCTCCGTTCCCACTGCAGTCCCACTGGCCTGACGCTGCCTCGGCTGATTTCAGAGGACTCCCACAGGCTTCAAAGGCAGCACGCTGAGACGGCAGTTGAGCGCTCTGAAAAACCCACTCTTTTTTTCCCCTGTGTTTAAGGCTCGTGTGCAAGCACAAACACCGACAAATGCACAGCGGTTCATTTCTCTGATGCACTTTACCTTGCCTCCCTCGGCGTGATACTCCTTCTCATCGGCGCCGAGCAGCTTTGCCAGCCCAAAGTCCGTGATTTTCACGTGTTGAGGAGTCTTAACGAGGACGTTTCTGGCAGCAAGGTCACGGTGCACCAGGCGACGCTCCTCCAAATAGTTCATTCCCTGCAATACAACAGACCATGGGTAGGCATCACACGCTTTGGGCTTGGATGCGCAAACGAGTTACCAAACGCCAGCTGCTCTGTGGTAACTGTACGCACACCACCATAAAAACGTGGTAACCTATCCCCCCTTCAGAAAAAGGTTTGCTGTTTTGATTTACGTGATGCTTATTGCAGGGTGAGGACGTGCGCTTGCACAGTTACAAGGAGAAGTAACTATTACTCTCCAGGAACCTTTCTGTGGGTCCACGTGCCAGTGGAGTCACGGAGGAAAAAGGGACAGTAGCAGGTATAGCAGGGGATGCGGTTCCTTTGGGATTTAGTTCAAGAAATATAAAATTGGGATAGGACTTGCAAATAAGGGGGCAAACCCTTCTTTCAGCTGTATTCGTGCAACCCCAGCCACTTCAGGAGAACACAGTGCAGAATTTAACTACCACCTTCCATACACACACAGGCCAACCCTACAGAGAGTATGTAGACACTAATGGCCTGGGAGAAGAGTCCAAGCAAAAATAAATTAATCATTCAGAGTTGCCGATTCTGCATCTCGTTACAGTGTATTCTGCCTTCTCCCTGCTAACGACGAGGCATCCCACCGCAAAGGTGAGAAAAGGAAATAAAATAAAAAAATTCATTTTATGGCTGAGCTCAGAGTTGCATCTCTTTTCAAGTCCTCTTTGAAAAGGCAAGTTCTTCCAGTTTCACTGCCTTCCATGATCAGACTGGGTTCGCCATAGCATACGTGCTTTTTTGGTACAACTGCCTCTCGTGGAAGAATACGACTAATTGTGTTGGTTTGACTTTTAAGGTATGAATCTAATAGCTGCACTTCTGACCACAGAGATTATTCCCCTTTCCATCAACTCCAATCTCTTGGATATGGAATCAAAAAGCTCATGATTTCTAAGTTTCCTGCAAGATGCTTTCTAAAAACCACAATTATTCCCAGTCGATAGGTTTCTGTTGGCAGCAGCTTACACGCTTGTATTTTTATGAAGAGAGAATTAATAAAAAAGTACTTCTAACCTACAAAGTTAACACCAAAATGATCATGTTGATGTGATGACAGAGCACTGGAGGGAATAATTCCCTTCCAGCCTCCACCCCCTTCCTAAGCCCGCTGCTAACCTGGACCACCATCGAATCCTCCACCCAAGTCCCTCAGCAGAACTTCACCCATGCGCTGCTCGTGTTGCCAAAACAAACCACCCAAACAAACTGGCGCAATGCCACTATGAGCGTGCATTTAATTACACAAATAGATCTTTAGAGAGCAGAGCTCTTGAAACAAAAAATCTTGAGCTGCCGACAGAAAGCAGACTGTCTTTAAAAAAAATAATAATCACATAATCTAGCCCCAGCAGGACAAAAAATTTCCTGCTAATCATGCCTTGCTGCAGGGACTTATTAAGACTCAAAGCTGCTGAAAGGCAGAATATCAGTTTCACACTAAGCTGTTTAAGACACTGATAGCTAGAAGACTTGTGCACATGCATAACCGTACACCGAAGATGTTGAACTGCTCATCTAGAAAGTTCAGCAGATCTATAATTGTGTGCAGGCCTGGGATTTAAGCCATTTTTCATCCTTAAGTGTGAGACCAGCATGTTCAAAGAGTTACTTCACAGTGTTTCTGCATGTGGAGTGTCTATGTTCTGTCATAACGTCTCGTCTGAAAGACAGGACTCCATACCTCAGAGAAAGATAATGTTTATAAATGCAGAGAAAACTTAATTCAAAGCTGTGAAAACAGAAACAAAAGTAAGCTTCCCAGGGAACTTGCCTCCTGCTGGTTAGTTACCAGACATAAATATATTTGTTTCAATTTTTTCCCCCCTCCAAAAGTACATTTTTAAAGAGTCAGAGAATGTCCAAAAATCTGGCATGACTTTATCAGAGTAGTAACACCAGACACATTGGTGGGAAAAAGCCGTACGTGTGATTTACGAGCACTTTGAGGAGAACTTCAGTGCAGAGCAGCACAAAGGAGTACGCTGAAGGTCAGGCATCGCTGGAGAGGGTAGAGGTTGCTATGGGCAGATGTTGAACCGCCATGAAAAAAATCAAACAGAAGCTGACAATTGTGAATGGCAACCTTTCGGGCAAGTGATGCCCCAAGGATCAATTTGGGGACTGATTTTGCCACCTTAAAAATTAACAAGGAGGAGGAGGAGGAGGGAAATGTGGCCTCCAGCTCATCCTCCAAAGGGACTGAAACCAGGACAGAGCAGTAATTGATTTTAAACAAGACAGCAAAAGAGTCAGAAAAAGGCAGTTCACATCCCCGGTGGAGGCATAAATTAAAATTCACTTGCTGTGGAGCACGCTGTAAAAAAGTACACACACTGAGATGAAAAATGCGCTCTGTATACTTTTGGTATACATTTCTGAGGTCCTCAGCATGTTTCCTGAAAGTAAACCACGGCCGGGCAAGCCTGGGATGTATACAAGGTCTCCAGGGACCGATAAGGCTGTAAGTGTGTGGTTAGCTTGCAGACCGTCATTCCCAAAATAAGCAGCATTAAAGCAGCCGGGCTTTGCGGATACTGCCATCTCATACGACAAATTTCCGACAAACTGCAGCTATTTTTTTGCTGGTTTTGCTCCATTCTTCCATGCTTGCAAATGGCTAACCACCTTCCAAACACAGCATATTGCTGCTAAGGGCTAGAGGCTGTACTTCAGTCTCCTTTGCTGCTCTTCTCTTTGGCAAACAGCGCCAGGTGTGATAACGAGTCTTTTATTTGGCACTATGGCCATTGCAATTAGATTACAGGCACCAACTCAGTGCATATAAATTACAGAACGGCCCGGGGGTGCCTGAATGTCTTTCGGTCACAGCCAGCCTGTGCTAGAACAGAGCTGGTATTTATTAATCAGCAGTTCTGATCCCCAGGCCTCAGAGATTTCAGCCTGAAAAATCAGGGTCATTCTCTGAGGCACCGTTTGCCCTGTGGCACAGCCCAAAGAAATCCACTGATGGAAGCAGCACTGGAAGCAGTACGGCAATTGCCAAATTCTACTCCCTTGAAAATGGTAAATTGTTTAAGACAAAGTAACTGCTTGCTGTCCCTTATAAAGTATCTAGGAACCATGTGGTGAAATACAAAGACTTACAGAGACAAGTAAGCAAATAAATACATTACGCACTGTCAGATCTCCTTGTTAGAGTCTGAGTTTTAGTTGATCTGTCAGCGTGCCGGTCCGCTTACCTTTGCAATTTGCACACACCAGTTGAGGAGGTACTGGGAGCCAATGTTGTCCTTGTGCTCTCTGATGTAATCAAGGAGGCAGCCGTAAGGCATCAGCTGTGTGATGAGCTGAACAGTAGAAGTGAGGCAGATTCCCAACAAGCGGCACACATGAGGATTGTCAACACTAGCCATCACGTAAGCTTCCTGAGCAGAAAGGAAAAAAAACAATGTGAAACACTGCCTTTGGCACGACAGAAATGTTTGGATGCAGTATAAAATAAGTTGGTCATTTAAGAGGTTGCTAAAATACTATATGTAAACTCTGCACCCCATTCATATCACATACAAAATACTTCTATTTCCCACTCTGTGGACCAAGTTTTTTCCATTCGGTGGAAGGTCCAGATTTTGAACACTGAAGCATTACTGAGATGCTGCAGAAAAGCCAGTCTCCCACTACTGGTACACCAAGCAAACACGGGACATAAAATCCTGGGGACAAAACTTACGGACCTAGGAGGAATTAATAAATTGAACATCAACTGGAAGCTGACGGGATTTCATAATTTTGAGCACCTAATTGGAAGGGCAACACATCTTGTGAACATGTGTCATATGGCTTTTTTCCCCTCCACAAATCTTTTCACAAAACTGGCTGGAAATCAGTACTTTTGAGACCTCTGTCCCTTTGTCAGGGTTAGTACTAACCCAGAAAGTCAAAAGTTGTCATCTAGGATGGGACTGACAGTTTGACTTTTTAAGAGACAAGGCTTCTTTGACCATGTTGTCCTTCAGTCCACGTCAAACCACACAGGTTAATGATCAGTTCACTTCCTTAGAATTCTGAACACATGTCTTACTTTAAGCAACGCTCGTGAAAATATTGTCCCCAATTGGAAAAGCCTGTTTAGACCCACATAGCAATCCAAATGATACGAGGAAGGTACTTATAATGTGGGAGCCTAAGTATAATAAACCCTTTGGTCAACTGGAATTTGGGGTTTGAGTTTCATAAATATGTGAAAAATTCTCCTTTCAAGCCTGGGTTCACCCTATGAAGCTTTAGGTACCTACCTAAGGTACCCAAGGTACCTCCTCTTCCTTTGCTCTTCTGCAGGAAGGGAGAGGCCCCTTCAGAGGCTGGTGCAGCACGCTCCAGACACACGGTAAAAACCCCCAACTTCATGGGTTTTGCATGTGAAGACTACTTACAGATTTAAATTTGAGATCCGTATTTATACTGACATCCGCTGTCAAGTGCAAGCTCAAAGAATGGATTCCAATAGGGGGAAAAAATTAGCGCTGAAGTTGTGGTTTTTTAAATTAACTTTGTGTCTGATTTACAGTATCTTACTTCTAGACATTTTTAAAGCCATTTAATTGAAAACCAACACAATGGGAAAGAAATGGGAATTTTTCCATGCAGTGAGCTTTCAGGCCAGCATCTTAACTCAGCATCTGGAGTGACACCAACTAATCATCCCCTGGCAATTCAACATTAGGCTAGCAGCCCTCCAAAGCCTAAAATAATAGTCAGGCAACTATTGTAGCAGGGAAAGGAGCAAATCTGCACTTTCTAAGAGCTTAAGAAACAAAATACCGTAACACTTTACTCATCATCTAAACAGCTTTCCACAGATGTCACATAGCTGGTAAGAACTATTATTAAACGAAGTTATTAAAGCAATGACGTTCAAGAAATAAGCAACCCCAATTCTTAAGCAATACTTTCTGGCCTTGGTATTGTTGTTTGACGTGCCAGCCTAAGCAAAACATGATGTAATACAGTTTTCTTCTGAGGTGCTAATTCTGCATTTGGTATCCTTGTTTTGGAGCCTCTGGGATTAAAGTGGTCTGCAGGCAGCCAGGTTAAAGAAGATCTCTGGCAGAATTGGGTAAGGGCTCCTTAACCTACTGCAGGATGTGAGCACGGCATTGAAAAACAACCCTCTGTCAAGGCTAACACTGATTCTGCAGGCTAGCCCGAGGAAAGATAAAGCAAGAATAACAATGTGCTATTCAGTTACGTAGATATTTGTGGCAGCGTTTTTTACAGAACCTTGCGAATCCACTATATGACGCTCAGATGCAAGTAGAGACCAAAACATGCTAAATCTCTCTAGGCTTCCAAACCGAGCTGTTGTACCGATGAAGGGTGTCTGTTCCTTGCCTTGCTTCCTGTTGGGATTCAGATCCATATTGTATTCATTTCAGCAGGGGAGAGAAAAAAATCTGCAGAGTCGGAGCTGTTCTCACTGCCCATCTGCCGCGCAGCCCGCGCAGGGCTGACCTGGGGGCTGAGAACTGGGATGCTGGAAGAGCAGGGTGGGCGTACGGGCCACACAGCTTTTAGAGAGCATCCAAGCGTTGACACTGCCTATTACATTTGATACTGCAAAGTAAAATAGGTCACCTCCTCCTCGCAGGGAGCAGAAGGGAGCTATTGTGCGGTCGTGGGTCCCTCTAAGTAGCCCAAGACATTAAAGTGGGCCTTTGTTTCAACTGTTTATCTTGGAAATCTCTGCGGTTCGCTCTGACCTGCTCCAAGTATGCTTGGTATTCAACAACAATCTTCTGAATTAGCCCTACCTTAATAAAGCCACGAGAGCTCGCCTGGATTCTATGAGCTAAAGCTGCTGCGCTTGTTCTATACCTAGCGTGTTTCTGTAAGACAAATCATCTTTAATTGGACATTATTATCTCTGAGGTTTCAGTGACCTTGAAAAGTCAGCTGTGTAGCAAAAATTTGTTTTGGGAGGAGCTTTTGGAGTCATCCCTCTGACTTCTTTTACTGGTTTTGTATTTTTTTAAATTTTCCTCTGAAATATAGAATGAATTCCACCAACCAAGTCATCTGAAAAATGAACAGGACTGAAAAAAGCAAGAACTTTTTGTTAAGCATCCTAATTCAATGGAAAAGAAAAGATAATGTAGCGATATGATACAGAAACTTCTTTGAAAAGAGAAAGTACTTTGGTACCACCGAAGAGTGCACAGTCCCTGAACCTACTGCTCCGTCGTGTTAATATCTTGATCTGCCGAAGGCAGGATGCAGTACTGTAGGCTTATTCATTAACCCTTCCTTCAGTATACAGGAATTTAATGCAGTTAAGTCCAAAACATCCTTTGCAAAGACTGTGTTATGCTGCTTGTCACTGTGAAGAGGGAAGCGAGGGGCGGAGCTCAGGGCAGGCAGCTGAGGAGCATCTTTGCCAGCTCCTCAGTGTGGGGAACACCAGCGCAGGGAGGGACCGCAGACTGCCCGCAGGCAGGCGAGGGGCAGGGACCAGGGCCACAGCGGTCAGGGACCTGGGGAAGGGCTGAGACTGGCCTGGAGTCTAACTAAACTAAAATCAGGACGGATATTGCTTCACATATGGATTCTGAGATGGACCACCTACTCTTTTGCATTGCTGCAATGCACGTATCAAATCCCATGGTACATAACACATGATCTGTTGAAGTATTGTATTGGAATAACACTGTTTATTCAGGGTGATTGGAAAAATCCAGTGTGCTTTATTGTCATCAGTGGCAGAGGTATGTTTGTTCACAGCCATTCATCCTGACATTTCTCACTATGAGACTGGCCTTTTGTTAAGATCTTCACCAGCTTGAACCATTTGAGATCAGCCTTCCTACCTGAGGTGTCATTTGCTGTCCAAAGCTGGATTTTTTTTTTTTTTTTAAATAAATTTCCTGCTAAAGTGGTTCAGTTCCTACCAAAATAAAAAAAATCCACAGTTTTCCCCATGGCTGAAGGACCATCGCCTCCACGCAAACAGGATGTCCCAAGCTGTGGACCTGCACTTCATAGGCCCATTTGGGACGTACCAGGGACGTGCGCCCTGTCCCTGCAAACACGCACTCGATAGCTGAGCCCCGGCCAAATCCAGGCTTCCAACCTACACTTTCCAGAGGCACACTCATGCAGGTATAGCAAGCAGAAGCTTAAAGACTTCATCTGTACCAAATACACTGTGTTGCCTGGGGAGTCCCTGGGCTGACCAGTCCTCCAGAGTGACCCAGCAGGCTCCAGCTCAGGGCTCAAAGGGCTGAAGAGGGCACACATACACACGCAACCCGTTTCTTGTCGCTGAGGACTGAACCACAGCACAGGAAAGCTGAACTGAACGTATACTGAAATCTGAGCGCTCCTCTCTGCACTCAGCATTTTCCTCATATATAAGTATATATCCTTAGTGCTTTATGTTATATGGCTTCAGATCTAGCAACAGAGTTCAGATTTTTAGCTATTCCAAGTTCAGGGAACTTGTATTTAGGACTCTGGCTCACCCGTTGTAAACTCACACATTTATGAACTCCTGAATTCCCATGCCTCTTTCGGGAAGCGAGATAATTTCTTGCTGTTCATGGCAGAGAAATCAGACAGCTGGGATATTTTTTCCTTTTGGATTTACAGTTAATTTAATCCTATGTAACCAAGCAACTAGCTTATGACAACCTGCAATGTCAGGATTGAAAAATCATTAGATATGTTGTTATTGGTTTTAGTTCTACTGTCGCAATGGCAATGAATGCCACACTTTAAGGCCTGAAACATCAGAATAGAGAAAACAGAATTAGCTGTAAATGTACGGTCCTGACCTCTCCTTAGATGCCACCCCACGAGTATAACATCAGTACTTGGACTGCGAGCAAGGGGTTCATAGGAGACACAAAAGCACTTTACAGACTGGGCTGTAAAGCCCAGTACTTCTAGATGGAGAATGCAGTTTGGGGTGCAAAATATTTCTTCCCCCCCAAAATCCTGAAATCCCTTTATTTGTTGCAGAGGAAAATCCACAGAGCACTGACAACCTTACAAGACAAACATGAAAACTTACATCAAGTATTTCCTTGTTGGCTTTTGGTGATGTAGCCTCTCTCAACTCTTTAATAGCGACAGGAATTTTGACCTTCTCCCCTTCTGGGATCCAAAGTCCCTACCAAAAAGAAGTACAAAGAGTTACTCAGACTCATCTCTAACAGGTTAATTCTCACAACGACATATACATTTTACATCTTCTGAGTAGACTTAAATATTCTGAGCAATGGGAAGGCATGGCAGACAACAAAAATATGCAAAAAACGTGTCTTGTGTGCGTTAACAAAATCCTATTAATGGAGTGAGTGGTATTTCTCTTTCAGTCACCTCTACTGTATTTTTTTGAAAAACCATATTCATTACCGTCCCTGTATAAATAGCCCAAGAGATGCATAAAGAGCAACTTTTATGGATGGAAATCTAATTCATTAGTGCATCACAGCAACTGCATGTGCAAAACCTTGCCACTTCCAATATATAAATCATGGGGTGAAAAGAATTGGCATTTTCTCATGAAAACAAGATGGCATCTATACTGTACAAATAATCCAGTCCTACACATATGCAGTGGCAGGTAGGTTTATGTCCGACTGGTTCAGTGCTCTACATCTATAGTGTCAGGAGGCCATTTAGATGGCAGGTGAACAGTGTGGCACTGCGAGGACACCCTGCTGAAGTACCCAGCAATGTAGCTGCACATTTTCCGAGGTCAATGGGATTTGTGCCCCTGAAATTCCTAGCCATAGCTGGAAGCCTGCTTCAGAATATAGAGCTTTATAAAGAGATATATGAATCTACAATTTATATTTCAGTACTACTGGCAAAGCCTGAAACACATATCCTGAATAAAAGGAGGAGCACAGAAAAGTGGAACTTGGTGAAGAAGAAGTGCAGAGGATAAACAAACACCAAGAGAAAAAATACCTTGTGGACCTACGCAACTGAAGGTGTGTAGACACTTCCACACATCTGAGTCAGTTCTAATGAAAGTGTGATTGACAATTATAAAAACAAGACCCCAGAACACACAGAAAAATGGCTTAGCACTGAGCTGACCAAAGTGTATTTCTTTTTTTCCTAATATTCACAACAGGGTGTATTTGGCTGTGGTAGTTTTTCAGCTGAGATCTTTATCCTCCCAGTTCAGCAATATGGCTTTGGCAACATCTTATGTAAAACTTCCCATGTTACCCGATTCATAACTCAATTAATGATGATTGAGTCACCTCTTTACCATTCAATATATACATGCTATAAAATCTAGTTCAAAAAAAAAATCTACACAATGATCGCAGCTCCCAGTTCATGCTTTCTTTGGGTGGCTTCTGCATGAGGGAGCAAGATGAAAAGGGGAAGAGAAACATGGTGATCTTACCTTATAAACAGTGCCAAAAGCTCCAGAGCCTAAAACTTTGACCTTTTTAAATTCTGTTTCCTTTAAAATTCTTAGATGAGCCTGGTTCGGTGCCTCCCCACTGGGTGTCAGTGGTTCGACAAGCTGGTGCAGAGAGAAGACGACGTTAGAAGGATATACAGTCTAGGAGGACAGCATGCAGCACACTTTGGGGAAGCAAATAAATCCTTCCTTTAAAATAATGAACATTTTATTCCATGTCAAGTTTATGGGAGGACAGCTCCACTCTGACTTGCAGCAATAAATATGTAGAGTTGTTCCAAATTTCAGAGGTAAAATCAATCAGAGAGTGGCAACTGCCATTTTGAAGGAGAATGAAGGAATTCTACTGTTCAAATGAAGGCTTTGACTTCAAAGCCTTAAAATACATGACATGAAGAACAATGTAATTACCACAGATCCTAAAGAATATTTTTTTCTTGAACTGTGAATAAATTATAAAAATGTTTTAAATAATGGGCAAGAATCACCTGCAACCTTTCAGGTCTGCTCTTGTTTAACTGGATGAAATTCCCATGGTACCAGTGGCTCCCCCAGACCGCAGGGTTTACAAGCAGCAATTGAAACTCTGAGAGTGATTCTTTTCTCAATGAAAAAGGAGATGTTGAATTGACTATTGATGTTTTCAAAATTTGATCTAAGCCTTATTGCAAACAGCAGTAATGCCCTCCAAATAGAGATATTTAACACTTTTTTGATACATAAGTCAGCTTTTTCTCTTAGTGCTCTTTCTTTTTCCTTTCCTTTGAATAAAACCATATTTAGCTAGATACAATCTGATTTTAATGGGCCAGCAACCGTTCTGTTGTGATGAAATATCCTCATTTTGAGGAGTCCAGAGGGTACAATATGAGCTGAGCACAAACTAAACTCTACTATAACAACTGTAGAATACAGTGGCATGTAAAATATTGTTAGGTAGTGCATTAAAAAGCAGGACAGCTTTTTTTTTAAGGATTTTAGCAGTTGACTGCAAAGCCAGTGAGCACGGAAGGAAGCTGCAACTGGGCTTTTAGCAGAATGCTAAATACAATTTGCTAATTATTTACTAGGATTGGACTAGAAAGAGAAGGGGGCTAATCATAAATGAACATCTTTAATCCAGGATAATTAATTTTGCTATTTTATATGTGAGGTACCCAGAGGGCGATGCTGTAACACACACAAAACCATACAGAAACAAAAAGCAGTGTAGAAACCTTGTTCATGCTCAACAGGGTGAACCATTCACTTTGATGGCTTTGTGGGTTTTTTGTGCTAAAAACAAACCAAAGACACGACACAAACACTTCCTCAATTCCTTTCCCTCCTCTCCTTTCTCTCTCATTTTTTTCCTCAGGATCAGACATACGCCTGATCAAGGGAGTAAAATTTTCAAAAGCGCCCAAGTGCCACAGCAGCCTCCAGGCTTGTCTGGAGGGAGAAACGATTCGAGGCTGAGGGTCTACACAGCAAGGCGGTATGGATCAGCAAACACATTGCACCTCACCCTGAAGGCATAGTTTTTTCTGAGTAGACAATCTCAATGATTTTCATTGAGATTTAGACATCTAAATCCCCTAAAGCTTTTGAAAATTATATCCAGAGGGATCAGACTTGAGATTAAGTGAGAAGGTGTTAGGTGCACACCGCCTCTTTTCTGACTAGCACGGCAGACGCCGTGTTTGCCCATACAAGGGCTTGTTGAGTTACAAGGCAGACGCACGGTGCTTTAACTCTCTGGTAAGAGGAGGCCGGCACCCATTGCCCCAAATAAAGCAGCCGGTGTTGCAGCCGTGCCGGCGGCGCTCACCTCCCTCTCCTGCAGCAGCCGGCGCAGGGTCCGCTTCCTGACGATGTGGCGCCTCCGCAAGTAGAGGCCGATGCCCAAGCCGACCACCACCAGGCACAGGAGACCTCCAACGACGCCAGCTGCGATAGACGGGATTTTGGAGCTGCAAGACAGGAGGGGATGCAGAAAAAGAAAAAAATGCTTAGGTGTAAGATTTAAAAAAAAAACCCTACAGAGGTTGTATGAAGCCTTAGGTTTTGATCAAACACACACTCTGGACATCCGCTTAAGCTTATTTGACATTTCAGGTACCTTGGGCATCTGTATTTTTAAGTTCTTCATCCAGTAACCTGCTCAAAGTCTTCACTGTTCTCTCAAACTTGCAATTGGAGCTGATCCTCATAGCTTAAGCGAGGGGATTTCTCCTCCCTCTGACAAACCCACCAAGCGCATGAGCATCAAATCTGTGATGCCTATATAAGCCACCCATGGGCAGCCTGCATGTGATCAGATACACGAAGCACGTGGAGAGAAGGCGGTATCAAGAAAGGCATACACAGTTGTGATACCAGCAATGAAGCTGACATTTCATCATCACTGGGGGGCCACGTTGTAAGGGTCACAATGAACTTCAGATCATTGGCCCTCCTCCCCAAGTACAAATGTCTGAGGCCAGCTAATGTGTGAACCATCCATGTTGCGCATATGGATTGCTGCCTCTTTATTAGAGCCTGGGTCATTTCAAATTTAAGTTGAAAAGAAAAACCTGTTTTCCAAGGTTGTTTTTTGGTCTGTACTTAGAGATCCATCACAGCTCTTTTTAAGTTGCCCCAGGGATTACTATCAGACAGAGTCACTTTTTAACAGTACTTCTAGGCTGAATTTATCTTGCCATAGCATGACTTTGTGGCCAGAAACTAAATCCCTCTCTCTTAGTCAGAGAACCGTGGTTGCTTGTTGCATGACCTTGAGCAAGTCATGAGGCCAAACGGTGCAACGTAAGATCTAGTGTGACAAATGAACATCCATCTGTGCACAGAGCGGTTGGAGATGTACAGATCACAGGGCTGGAAAAAAAACCCTGGGTCTCTGAGATGAATCCCCTGTAATGCAGGTAACCATATCAACCCTAAACGTATCTCTCTCTGCCACTAACACTTAATCCTTTCTTTTTCTTCTTTTTGCTCTCCAGTAATAGATCCTAGGTCTCACCTTGACAAACAAGGTAAGCAGAACAAGGTTTTGGAGTCTTGTGCCAGTAGGAATATTTCTCAGTTCTTTAAATCATTTTTATAGGTCGGAGCCTACTCTAATCTGTCACTTCCCTGTACAGAGCTGAAGACAACTTTAGTCCCAGCCTTGCAGTGTCCAGCGTGGAAATGTAAACACACATGCATTCTTTCCAGCTCTGTCGTTAATTGTAGCAGATTAAAGACTCACCCGTTTGGACAGCCTTCAAGACCTGGCCCTTTGCACCTGTAAAAACAAATTAACGTTATAAACATATTAGCTCTGGCATACATACTTCTATAATTCCAACTAAGAGGAGTGCTACTGATTGAAAAGTTTGTGTTTCAGAGCAGTCCAAGTATTAACAAAGCAATTTATAATAGTCTAATAAACATCAGTCAATGGCCTTGCTCCAAAATCTTTTATCTAGAGGCATAGTTATGCTCCACAATCAGTTTAAAGAATATTTTAAAACAACTTTCTATCATGTGGTAGAATGGGGGAGGACATAGATACACAAAATCCAAATGGACCTGGATTCCCTGGCTCTTCATGGACATCTGCGTTAGCACAGAAGCTCAGGGCTGACCATGGAGGACAGAAGTGGCCTCTCCCCTGCACAAGGGCAGAAAGCCACATGGAAACGTGTCACTGCAGACCCTCCTGCATAATCCTTGTTTCCTGATAAGTAAAAGATTCCAATTTCCAGATTTTCTATTGCAATGGAAAACTTGGGTAACAGATACACGCTCCCATCAGAAAACAGGATTTGACAGCACTCCCTTCAGCTATAGTCTGTTGGTATGTGTCCATGATATTTTTCTTTTGGAATCTAAAGTCTTATGTTGCTGGTAATGTAAACAGGTATGACAGTTATCCAGAGAGCCAGAAACTCTACTAGCAAGTCATTCACCCTCTGTTGGAGCTTAAAATGCCTGAAATTCATTTTGGCAGCCCAATGCAAAAAAACCACACAGATGAAAACACAGTGACTGCATTCACTTGATGGTCTAACGGGTGTGAGAGGCACCGTGCATTCCCTAAGTGCTGCTGGGCTGTAAGATGTATGTTCTTCATGGGAATTGTGGTCTTTGTGGTGTCTACCGAGGAAGGAGAGCATTACAGAGAGGGTTACATCATCTCTGAAAAACAGAGCACAGCAAGGAGAAGAGTCCAGTTTGCGGTATCCGCTCCCTGCACTGACTTAAAGAAAATGGATCATCCCAAAACAACTCCAGAGGAGGTCAAGTAGGGGGTAAGGAGTGAGCCTGTGCCAGGAAAACTGCTCTGAATTCCCTCTCACCAAGAGGAGGAACCAGAAAAATTTCAAAATGGCAGGTGGAGTTGCAGATCTTATCTCATAACTTGATCTAGGTCTGGGGGAGGAAGAGGTGAAGCAACTACTCATTTTATTGGGTTTTTGTTTGTTTGTTTGTTTTCATTACTCTGATCTTCCCTCGTGTATTTGCCTTGTTTCTGGGCCAACACAGTGCTCCAAGACCCAGCATCTGGAAGGTCTTGCGAGTTCACTGGGCTCCCATGCAAGAATGTGCATCCCGGTGTCCTGGACATGCTGGAAGCGCTGTGCATACCGGTTCCCGGATCCTGGGCGCCCAGCTTTGTTAGCGTTCCCTCTCTGCCTATGGCTTGGTTTGTTTGCTCAGTTGTGTGAGTAAGCACAGAGAGGCTGCACGTGCAGAAGAGAACCACCAGCTTGCTTACGGTCACAGGAGACGTATCTCGCTTTGCACCGGGCTTTTCTCTTTGGGCGCACAACAGAAAACAGATCTAGTTCTCTTCCACCTGGATCTGAATTTCTGTATGCTAATGCAACAAAGCACGTGCAGCTTCTCCCGATAAAGATGTGAAATTAAAAGACCTCACATTATTTCAGAATGTGACTGTGGTCTCTCAATTATGTCTTCCTAAAAATACTGATTTGCCGTGCTACTTTATGATGGCAAGTCCTCCATGTGCTTCCTAACAGCAAAAAAATTGGCTGAGGGGACGGTATCTACAGTCTGAGGAATGACTGACCAGTTATTTTCCTATACTAGAAAGTAGAAGCAGGAGAGGTGTAGATTTTCAGCTGTCTCCTCCTTTTTTTAAAATTATTTCCCACACAAATCCATCAATATCAAGTCTAGTGGGACAAAGTAAAACGGTGTTTGGGAAGAAAATGACAGATCAGCTTGTGCTTTTCAAATCCCACGTGATTTTCTGATTCATTTCACAAGTCAAAGGAGAAACAAAGCCTATAACAAATATCCATCCAGGACTAAATATAACCATCTTTCTTAACGTGGAATTTTATGATGACACCCAACATAAGTAACCCAGGTTTTATGGAATCTAAACAATCACTTTTTCCATTCCTGAATCGTTTTTCTTCTGTTTACAGAAACCAAAATGAGAAATGTGACCTTGTGTTATGAACTGCCTCAAGATCTTACGGATATATCAGATGGAACTTAGCAGCAGTTGTAGTCTCTGAAATATTTCTCTGTTTATTGGAAAATTAGTACTGTGTACAGTCCCTGAAAACTATTGCATCCTGAACTCAGCATTTCATCTGTCTACATAAATATTAGCAGACACAGCTATTTATTTCCCAAATCCATCAAGATTTTAACAATTTTCTGCTCGACCCATAGCTCCTAATTTGATGTAATACAACCAGGTTGCTATGATTTATGGCCTTTCAGAGGGAGCTCACACTATAACACCTTAAGTTACTTCACAGTCATAAAAGAAACGGAAAACGATTGGGCTTTTTAAAGCCTTACAAGAACTTTCCTCTGCCCTTTCTTTCTCATTAACCTCCAGAGTGTGACAAACGCATCACATTTGTGCTGTGCTGCTGCAACCTTCCCTCTTGGACCCCCTGGCTGCTTTCGCACCCCCCCTAAATTCCCCTAGCATTTAACAGACTGGCGAGATACGTAGTGTTGGTTGCGACTGTGGAGGCAGGACGCGTCAGCCAGTGCTATTAGCTACAGTTGTGGCTTCTCTCCTTCTTGCTCTTCCACCCCACTGTGGCTGAATTTAATTCCCGTGCTCCAGGAGAGCGGCAAGGGAAAACCAAATCCTTCAACATCGAGCAGATTAATCAAGCTGGTGTCTTTCATTAGTTGCTGGAGGTATAAATGTGGTAATGCCAGGGCTTTTGGGATGTTGCTGTCTTTATCGGAGTGTGTTTTCTCAGCTGTACCAGAGGCAAAAGGAAGCTAGTGTACAAAATCTCCAAGGAGTTACAGGGAAAATGGGACAGAAGGGGTCTTTTGGGCTGAGCAGGAGAAAGCTACCTCCCTTCTGTTTTCTAATGAAGGCTGAACAAACGACTCAGCAAAGAAAATCAGACTAGATGGGATTCTTCACAGTGATACAAAGGAAGAAATGCACTACCAGTAAGCACACCTAAAGGAAAAAAAAAAACCAAATTCATGACAAAGCTCAGTTGGGAAGAGAAGTCCTCTTTACTTGCAGCTTCTTCAAATAAGGAAAATAGAGCCAGATCCTGGAAACCCTTACTTCCATGACTACTGAAGTCAGCACACTTAATCAAGCTGATAAGATTTTGTGGGTTCTAGCCGTGAAATTGGACAGGGACAGAAATAAAGTTGTTGTTTCTTGTCATGCAGAAATCGCTGAGACTGTGGTTTCTAAGGATGCAAAAACTTTGCGAGACAGATGTTTTCCACCCACTGCTGAACAGATCCCATTCCCGCAGCACAATGAGGGAAAGGCGTGAAGAGAAGTAAGTGGCATTACGGATTGATTGCCTTCACAAGGAAAACACTGTGCCAGACTGCATGTTCCCAGATTACGCCCCTGACTCTGGCTCCCTACCCATCAATGCCATTAGCCTCAGATGTCCCATCTGTAAAGCAAAAATAGTAACACTACCTTCTCTTAGCTCTCTTGAGCCCTTCAGGGATACAGCCTATTTTGTCTGCTGCATTTGGGCAGCAACTCGAACAGGGCCATTGAGCATGTCCACAATATAACTGTGGCAAACTTAGCCTAGTTCTTTGATGCAAGAGATGAAATTGATACCACTTTTTATGTTCTGCCTTCATAACACAGGGCCAAATACACTGAGCCATATGTTGGGTACCCCTAATTTTCAAAAACCTCTCCTTACCCTACCCCCATCACCTGCCAGGCTCCTGTGGCACACCCATCCACTGCTACAGCCAGGCAGGAATGGACTTTTCTGATGAACTCTGCTCTGGGGACTTGCTTGTGCACAAAGAGCCACTGTGTGGCTTGCAGCTACATCCATATCTGGCAGATTATGTTCTCCAAGTTTGCATTCATTGGAGTCTAGTGTTTGATCTCGCTCCTGAGGCCGCACAGTTGAAAGCCTTGTTCAGATGTGGTTATCCATTACGCTGCTCCAACAATCAGCCGCATTTTCATGTGGCCAGTTAGAAGAAGGATATTGGATCCCTGTGGCCAGTTTGTATCAGTAGGGATTACTGAGGTCATTAATAAAGAGCAAAGTTATTAAGATCCCTTTTCAACTGAGATCATTTGTTCTCAGGCGTGCGATGGGAAGCCCTGATAAGCCTTGTCTGCGACTGTAACAAAACACAGGGGGCATCGCCGTAAATCATGGCAAACCCACATGGCTGTTGCAGCTACCATCTGAAAACCAGAGCACTGAATTCACTGTGAGCACTAGGAAGGGCCGTTACTTGCTGGTTTAACCCTTCATCTCCTTTTCTTCATGAAGGTGGGGTGCTGGGCACTCTGCTCGTTCATGCCCCGGCAGTTGAGTTCGCTAAATATACAATGGGATGATGGTTGGTCTGAATATAGTTGGAGGCCAGTGTTATAACTTCTCTCTTGCAACACATATTACAGGCATATTACAGAAGGATTTTGGATCGGACAGACCTGCAGGGTACATGGCAGGGGCCTGTGAAGGGAAAGATACTACATGTGGGTCGTTTTTTTGCTCTGAAAGCATCACAGTCCAACAACCAAGTCTCAAAACCTAAAAACTCTTACTGCCCATCCCGTGTCCTTTGCAGATCGGAAACCAGGAGAGGAGACAGCTGCAGCCCTGTTACTTATTGCCATGTAGGTTAAATACAGTTGAATTCACAGCTCATTATAGGTAGTGATTTAAGTGTGCCTACAAATGAGGACAAAAACGGTTCATACAGATTGGGTTTACTGTGATACCCATTAATAAAGCCACACTCAGGAGGCAAGCCAGGCTTGAAACTCAGACCAAGTGCTACCATATGGAAAGAAGGAAAGAAACAAAATCACTGTGGTACCTCACTGGGATTTCCCTCCCCAAAAAATGAAAGGTGCAGAGAAAAATGGGCCCCAGGGGCCCAGCATCCACCAGATGTCACTGATGTTCCTCCTGCAAAACAGAGGACCCAACACCAGGCCAGGTAGGAAAAAACCAGAAAGTGCATCACTGGTGGGTGAGTTCTGTAAAACTCCAGGACGTTTCCTATTTAAATCAACAAACAAAACCTGTTTCAAACACCCTGAAACATTTTTCCTCTTTTTTTTTTTTGTGTAAAGAAAAAGTGCCACTGAACTTTTCCTATTTACAAAGTCCGCTGCGCTCTGCTTACATTACCTGCGCACTCCTGACCTCTCTCGCTCCCTGCTATTACTTCTCGGCTGTTCGAAATGGGACCATTAGGAAAGGAGAGAGCTCAAGACGAGCTGTTCCCCTATTTTTTCCCCCCCTGTTTCCATTCAGCCCGAGGTTTTACTCACCCCCGGGTACAGTTTGGATGGCAGAGCTGGCAAACAGCATTCCCGTCAGCATATTTCCAGACGAGGGTGTCATTCTCACCCAGAACCCCTGCCGGGCAGGATTTCACACAGTGAGGGCCGTCTATAAAATGGGCACACTTCATGCAATTGTCAGGGCCCTGCGAAGAGAAACAGCTTGTTTATAATGCCCTTACATTAGCCTATTCAGGAGGAAATTCAGAAGATGAATCTAAATGCCTTCCACTGCTGGAAGCTTCCAGCATCATCTGGTTTTATTACCTTGCTACCTGATATTCTTGCAAGTACTTGCCCGTGTAGGAAGGACTGTACAAAAGGCAGTACCTGATGTTTAAAGCTAATATTTCTTGAGTTTCAGTGTTGCTGCTTTTTCTTCCCTGCCTTCTGCCTGTTTGGAAAGTTTGCATTTTTCATTTAAAATGGGGAATAATTTAACGTCACCTTGATAAGGGGTAAGCTCAAAAGCAGAGGGCCAGGCTGCTGCCTGGTGCAATCTACCATCACACGATTTAAAACGATGGAGCTGGACGTGCTGACACCTCCCTGAAGTACTGGCCTCAAATAATTATTTTCCTGTTTCTTAGCACAGGTTCTTCCCTTTGTTAGGGAGAAGCAGGGGATTAGGAGGCAACCGAAGGAGTCCATGTGTTTTTTTACTTTGAAGAGCACTTAGTTTGTGTTTAAAGGCATTGCCTTTGGCTATTTTTAGCAGAACTGTTTTTATTCAGACTATAACAGCACCAGGAATG
>NW_009224282.1:34198-42811 GCF_000690835.1 Fulmarus glacialis | reverse complement strand
ATTTTAAAGCAGGGAAACCAGCAATTCTGGGTCAAATTCTACTATGGAGAAACACCAGACCAGATCCACAATGCTGGTTTCAGTGGGACTACAGTAAGACATGCTATAGGAAGATTATTTTAATTACTGTAATGTCTAAGGGCCACTCTAATAGACTGATTACTAGATGCTGGGCAAATATGGAACAAGGGGGTGGTCACTGCCTGAAGGAGATTATAATGTTAATAATATCCTTTAGGCCACGGTGGTCTAAGCTAGAAGGGAGGATGGAAATGCTTCACATTACTGAGCAGTGACTCTGCAGACTGATGATGGGCAAGGGTCAAACACTCAGTGGCTGCAGGGGATGGCAAGAGGTGTTTAAAGAGTTGGGTTAAAGAGCACAGAGGAGGATCTGTGATGGAAGGACGAGATTCAATTTCAATTAACACCCCCCCCCAAAAAAAAAAGAGAATTAGAGCTTTACAATTAAGATATGAGTTTGAGCTGACTAAAAGGAAATAATTTTGCACTGCTGCCAAGCTGGACATTTCCTAATGCAAAAGGGTATTCTCAAAATTAAAGAAGAACAGAATTCTGGATGACTAGTAAGACTACACTGTATTGACTTTCGTAGAAAGAGCTTTTCTATGAATTTGGAATATTTAAACAAGGTCGAAAATCGAATTATTTTGTTTTGATCGCCTTTCTTTGAACAAAACTTACACCTGCAATTACTTTAATATAGGTATTTACTGTAACCTAGACAGAGGAGGGAACATGGTTTTAAGTAAAAACTGTTTCCTGAATGTTTTCCAGTAAATATCTGGTTTTGATCACAATTTTATCATGGCTTTTCAAAAAGGCAAAAAGCTACTGTTTTAATCCACTATTTTTAACAGTTCTTTCTTTCGCTCTGAATAAGGAAGTTCAATTTGTTCATGCCAACTTCGCTGTTCAGTAACAACATGTTCCCGAAACGTTCACCAAATTACCGTATTGTCACATATGTAAGTAAGCCTTACATTTTTTTCTGTAAAAAGACACAAAAAAGAAAGGCCCTGCAACGCCTGTGACTGTGGACTACACGTATGATGGGTGACAGAGAAGAGAAATAACACCCTGAGCTTCCTCTCCTCTTCCTGCTCCCCTGCCCCGAGATCTTGCCCCCTAACCCTGCCACTGCCACTCCACCCCGGAGAAGGGTAAATGAGACCTCAGGATTATCTCAACATGGGGAATAGGTATTAATACACGGTCTGAGGCGCAGGTTTGCTAAGCTGAATCTGCTCTTACAGGTCCAGTGCAGGTTGCGTTGTACGCGGTGGAGTTTTGCACCAGGCACTCGGGGTGGCAGGGGAGGCACTTGGAGTCCCTTTCAAACTCTCTCGGCTCCCTGGAAAACACCAAAAACAGGAGAAATAATTAAAACCCAGGCTGATTAGCAAGTGATAAATTGTGGTTGTCTCTCCTTTTCTTGACTTTTCCAGTTTAAATAGATTGGGATGATGGTACTGAGACAGGAGGAGGTACAGGGGGACCCTCCTGGTTACACCAGTAGCACTTGCTCAGCACAACCAGGGAGAGGTAAGGGGAATTTGGTTGACAGTGAAACACATGGCACTCCAGATTGCACACTATAAATTAGTTTACTTTGCCTTTTAAGCTAACGACACAGAATATTCACAATGATTTCCAAAGGCTTTTAAATGGTAGTGATGCAAAGAGATCAGCAAAAACAGTTCAAGTGATTCCAAGGCTCCAAATAATAATTAGGAAAGTTAAACAGCAATGCACTGGTAATTAAATTCATGCCCTCCCTACAACACACAATGAATCATTAAAATATGAAAGTTGGTAACAGATGGTTTCAATAGCAATAAAGCTGTTCCACTTCAAGTAATGGTGTTATTAATTAAACTAAATCTACTCATCATTTGACACAAAAAATGCCCAGATCTGCCCTTCAGGTCGTAATAGCTGCTGGAGGGAATTCACTTACAAAAAAGACAGCTGCTGAACTGCAAGTTGCTAGACAAATACAAACATCAGGGGCATCAGCACCCTGTTCAAGTACTTGCTTAACACTCATGATTTTTAAAAGTCAAACTTTGAAAGACTTATTTAAAAATCTGTGTAATTTTTGGTGCTAGCCCTGCCTTTCCCGCCTACATCACCTGTGGAACCGACTGAAAAACCCAGCCGAGCCGCAGCCCTGACACACAGGCAGCGATACATTTTCCTCAGCCTGAGCGAAGCCGAAGCAATAATTTTGCCTGAAATTGCTGCTCCCAGCGCTTTTCGGATGAAAGCTCATTCTCCCTTGACTGCAACTTTGCAAATTGCAAGGGCGAGCTGCTCATTTGAGCAAATGTAAGAGTCCCTTTGCAGCAAGGAAGACTACTGAGCAGTGAAGCCCTGGCTCCAGGGGTGACTGAGCTCCCGGTGACTGCAGCTGGCTCCGGCTCTCGCCCAGTGTGCTTGACACGACAGGCATAGCTTGGATTTTCACGCGGGGCTTTAAGCTCCTTTATTTCTTAGGAGAAGAAAGCATAAGGCTTAGCCTCCTTGGGCCTCCAGATAGTCTCCTCACAGGCTTGAGGGGATGTTTTCATGGCAGTCACCGTGGCAGGAGCAAACTCCTAAGCAATGCTGAACAGGGAAGGAGAGCTACCTCAGCTCCTGGTTTTTCCCTCTTTTTAGGTACTGTGCTCACACAACATCTGTACAAAGCTGGTGAAAACCTTTTTTCCTAGCTACAACATGTTCTAAAACCGAAAACCCCCATATCATCACCAAACCTCAAGCAGTGCCCGGACACCTTACCCTTGCAGGATATTGCACTGTTTCACACACTCCTTCTGGCGATCGAAAAACCTGCAGGAGAAGCAGTGGAAGGGTCCGGGGCCCCAGCAGCCCACGTCTGAGCACAGGGGGTCACAAACATGCCTGGCAGCAGCTGGAAGAGAGAAAAGAAAAAAGGCCATGGATGTCAAGGCAGGAGAGAGGGCCAACACAGCACTGCAGGTGACTCCATCCTGACCAGCCAGTTTCTCCAACCTGTTCCAAACTAGATGTGAATGGTCCTGGCAGTGTGGAAGAGGAATAAGCACACTTCTCTTAATTCTCAAAGCCTGAAATTAAGAGTGACTTCCAACCTTTCAAAATAAAAACAAGCTCCTCTGTGACAGCTTAACAGCTGTGTAATAAAGCCAAACCAAGTACCAGGCTGAGAGAGTTGGGTTTGTTCAGCCTGGAGAAGAGAAGGCACCGGGGAGACCTTTTTGCAGCCTTTTAATACTTAAAGGGGGCTTACAACAACTTTTTACCAAGGTCTGTAGTGACGGGACAAGGGGCAATGGTTTTAAACTGAAAGAGAGTAGGTTTAGATTGGACATAAGGAAGAAATTTTTTACGATGAGGGTGGTGAGATACTGGCACAGGTTGCCCAGAGAAGTTGTGGATGACCCATGCCTGGAAGTGTTCAAGGTCAGGTTGGTCGGGGCTTTGAGCAACCTGATCTAGTGAAAGATGTCCCTGCCCAGGGCAGCAGGGTTGGACAGGATGATTTTTGAAGGTCCCTTCCAACCCAAACCATTCTGTGATTCTATGATCAATTTCCAAAATACAACAAATTCATATTCTGCAAAGAGAAATAATTAGATTTTCGCCCAGGACCACTGCAGTCAACAACAGCATGGTTGAACAACAGCTTTGACCTTGTCAAAAAAGTCCGATGTTCAGAGTTAGCTTCTGTGTCCTTCAACCTACGTGGCTTCACTATGCCCATAGTAGTGAAGCAGCTTCTTCCCAACTGCTCGACACCATGAAGTCCACAACCTCAGTGGGAAAAAATCCCACTTTTCCCCCACCACCATTATTAAAGCAGTATCACTGATGAATTTTGCAGCCAGGGGAATAGAGAGAAAAAAGCCTTGCTGAAATAACTCTTGCGTTTTAGCACGAGCTTCCGCAGGGGGCAGGAAGGCAGCATTGACTTACCACACTCATTCTTATTTCTGTTCTGTATAATCTTTGTTTTCTGGCTCTGAGTTGCAAACAGGCTGCGCCAGTCCATGGTGTCAGCGTAGCAGAGGTTTTTATTCTTCATAATGGCAACATCTCCGTCACTTATTTCCTTGAGGGAGCGCAGCCCCAGTGACTGTATTTTCAAGTTAACAACGGCGAGGGAATACTGGCCACTAAAATGGAGATGGACAAAAAGAAAAAAACACAGAAGAAAGAGAATTAGTAAGCAGGATTTAACTCAATACATTTTTCTTTTGGTTTTCAAACACTTGTTGCTGCGAATTCAATTTTGTTCAAGCAAGACATTGCTCAGCCCTCTAAGCTTAACGCCTGGTATATGAAAAACCTATCATAAAACAACTGCAATACTCATATCTAGTTTTGCATGGGAATTTTAAGCTAAAACTGGCAGGACATGCATGCTCTGTCAGGTAAATGATGTGCAACAGTGGTTGTAGGTAAAGCAGCTATTATTTTGCGCTGGGCCACCAAGCCGTCCTTCCTCTCGGGGTAAGCACAGTTCCCAGGTGGGCACTGGATGCACTGACAGTGTCCGCACCACCAGGCAGCCACGGTCTCCATCCCCGACTGCCCCGCTACCTCAAATCCCAAAGTGCTTCTGATCTCATCATATCTTGCCCCGGAAGGCAAAGAGTGCTTTCTGTCCCGCTTGCGCTTCCAGGCTGGTGGAGGAGAGCCTGGTCCTAGAGCAGGCTCAGGACAGCCCTCCACCTGCAGCACAGAACTGAGGGTCTCACCCCTCCAGGGCACGTTATCTACTGCTACAAAGATGGTGCTCGACTCCTGGCAGGCTTTTTCCCATTTTGCATCAGTTTGGGGACACCCGCGTCTCACCGTTTGGGACCTTCATGCGCTCGGACAAACGCAGCTCTAAACACAGTTTCTTTTACAGTCGCTCTGGCACATGATTTACTTACTGTTGCTTGGTTCTGCCTCGTATAATCTCCAGGTTTTCGAAAGCATAGAGATCAGTAGCATTATCGGGCCAGGCCTGAATCAACAAAAATCCTGAAATGAAGAAAAGAAGATTAAAAAATAACAATAATAATAAAACCGCGGTCAGTATTGGCAGCAGCACCGCCTCCTTGAGCTCCTCCTGTGCCGGGAGAAGGCGCCTGTGCTTTCCCTATGCTTATCTGAGAATCTCAAAGTAAAACATGACATTTTAGGAGCAGGGAGATATTTTTAAACCCCGTTTTATAAACAGTTTACTTCTTAGCCCACCGTGAGGGCTTAATAGCACAAGAGCCGAGCGTGTCGGTGACCCGCACATCCTGCCACACCGAGCCGCCACTGACGACGGCTCTTGCCAGCAAATACCCTGGCTGGGAGGCTGCGGGAGAAAGGCATCGCTCCTTCCCATTTGTGAGCTGCCCTCAGGGAACAGAAAAACTGAAAAGAAAGCAGAAATGGAGCAGAACAGAGAGCCGCTCAGAGTGGATTTGCTAAGGCAAGTAGATTTCCCTGCTCAGCCAAGGCACTCGGGAGGAGGGGGAGAATTTGGGAAACTGCAGGCTGCCATGTGAAGCTCTGAGGTTACTCATTGCTACCCTGAAGGGAACCAGACAGGTAAGAGACAGAAAGAAAAGGGGAACTGGACTCACGACTGTGGACCCAGCTCTGATGTTACGCTCATTTTATAATGGGCTGAACAAAATTACTTTTAATTGATACTTGGTGCAAGACTTGGCTCCGCTGGCCACTTTGTGCTCGTGGAGACACATTCACCCCAAGGAAGAGCTCTTCAGGCTTGAGAGGGTGTCTCCGCAAGGATGACGCAAGCCACTGAGCATGCTTCCCTAAGGAGCTGCTGAAAGGTTTTCCACAAATAGAAACACACTTGGCTTTTTTCAGCCACAGTGGCACGCCTCTGCATCACCACATACTTCTTGGGTGGCCGAGGATCTCCTTTGCTTTTACTCTTCGCTAGGGCTGACAGTTCAGCAGAAGGGATGGTCTGGCCAAACGACACACCTTGGGTGGGAGGCCAGTATGGGTTACGTGGGTGTAATGCTGGCGAGGCGCTGCTGACCACCTTTGTGAAGAGTGACCCTTGGTAGCTCAGAGACAGAAACCGTTTGCTTGCACTTCTTTTCATGTGCTCAAAAAATTTCCCTCCTCTCCCTTTGTGTTTTTGGCAGTACCGATCAGAGACCATCTCAGCTTAAAACCCATTGCTGACCTGATATTTCTTTGACTGTTTTGAAGACATCCAACTTCTTGGGGTCCAAGGGTAGAGTCTTTGTGAACGCATCGCTGAAAAACACAGAATGAGGAATTGGGAAAAGAATGGCTCAGCCTGAATTTCTCCTTAGCCCTTCTCCTCCAGCGCTAAACCACCAGCGGGCAACTCACCCTAGAAATGCAACTGGGAGAATGCTGACATCCCCGTTGATCTTCGTACAGTTTTTGAAGGAGTCGATGTTTGTGGCGTTTATGGAGAGGATCCCTTTAAGTTCACCTATTCCAATGCCGTTGCACACTGTTAAAAGTCAGGGAGAAGAGTGAAGCCCAATCACATGGAAGGGAATAAACATGAAGATGCCATTAGTCCACAAAGCACTCCCATATGGTCAAATGTATCACTGTAAAATGAGTTTCATAGATCTTTTGCCCACTTTTCAGAAAGCACCACAGGACAAACATTTCCTGCTTACAAAGCACTCCCATATGGTCAAATGTATCACTGTAAAATGAGTTTCATAGATCTTTTGCCCACTTTTGCTTTTCAGAAAGCACCACAGGACAAACACTTCCTGCTTGCTCAGCTGTGCAGCCCTGGTCCGAGCATCTCTGCACACAGGCTCTGGCAGATGCCCTTGTCTCTCTTTGTCCCATTTTCATTTTATTCCCCTTGATGAGATATTGGGAAGGACAAACAAAGGTGAAGGCTGATGTGCAAGATAGATACACACGCACACGACACACAGTTTATCATCTACTGTACTTGTGGTGTATCCCAGTTGGAGAGCGTGCTCCACAGCCATGTTTCCTGATCAAACCACTTGTCAGTTCTCCAGACTATCACTAGATATTTATCATTGAATTTGCACTTAATTAAGGTCAGAATTCCATGTACTTTTTCTAACAAGTTACCTATCATCTCAAAGCCTTACTCGTTTATTCCATGCTTTCTATACCTTTGCTGCATAGCCCATCACACTTTTTACACTTCCGAACACCGTTTTCTTCCACTTCATAAGTATCAGTATTGCACGAGCGAACGCAGGAGCCGTGGTCTGTCACCACATAGTTGTCTGGAAAAACAAGGATACAAAGGTCATTGAAACACGAGAGGGATGCGTTGGGGGCTGCACAGGCACTTCAATAATAGGAAGAAAAAGGGGTTTTGAACTTCTGGCATACTTAGCGAAGTACAGGCATTAATTATTAATTCTCACAAACATCCTTTGAAGGTTGACAGACATACAACGCTATCACCATTGTATAGAGAGGGGAATGGCCACAGAAGGATAAAACAACATTGCCAAGGTCAGGCTGTGCAGCAGTGCCGTAATCGGGATCAATACACGGCACCTCTGATCCCTCACCTTCACTTACTCTTCCAGGCTAGAGGCCAGGCAGGGCAATGGTCAACCTCAGAAAGGGATATCAGTTCTGCAAGCTAAACCCTCTGTTACATATAAGTCTCGATAGGTTAAAAAAACATGGACATGGAATAGCATGAAAGAAAAAGCAAGCATCTGTAGAGGAAGCAATGATCACAGGCCTTGAGAGGGAGTGTTTGAACCAATTACTTTCTATCAGTCCTAATTAAGAACCTAGTTAAGAGTTGATAATGATTTGGTAATCCACAGGATTGATCCCATATGACTTGTTTGGCCGTTGTTTTAATGATTCTCGTAAGATGCTTTTTTTTCCCACCAAGAGAAAAATCTTCAGAAGTCAAAATATAATGGTTAAAAATCAGGGAAGGTGATGGATGCAGCCAGTTTGAAGTGGCTGTCTTCTTTACCAGCTATTCTCTCATTTTTGTCACCTGTTTCTGGTTCCCACAGAAGCCGAGGAGAGGAAGGAGGTGCTCTTGCACTTGGCCATAATGCAGAGGGATGACATAGGTCCCTTCCCACCTCCCTCCAACCCCCCAAATCCTCTGTGGCTGCGACCTGAAATGAACTTACGTGGACATTCCCTCACACAAGTGGCTCCGAAGCTGTATTTTCCATCGGGGTTGACATCCATCTGATAGGTGGTGGGGTTATACAGGACCAATGGCGGACACGTATCCTTGCACGTAGCATCATCCCGAAACTTGCGGCATGCCTGTCATTGAACAACAGCACCCATTAAACTACCTTCTCCTTAAAAAGCGACAATAGTTTTACATTAGCTCTTTAATAACACTCTGATGGGCTCATCTGTTCCCTCCTTAGCTCTAATGGAAACCCCAAGCACCTACAGGGATGGTCCCTTGTGCTTTTAAGGTGAAAGGTTGCTTCAGGTTGGGCAATCGAGTTTAATATTTGGAAAAAAAGAGAGAACATGAGGTTTTCTTGTTCTGAACGAGAAACCTTGGCACTCTGGTGAAGAGCTGCTGGGATTCACGTGGGAACAGGAGCAAAT
>NW_009224282.1:17804-34180 GCF_000690835.1 Fulmarus glacialis | reverse complement strand
CAAGCAGTAACCAGATCAAGACAAACGGTACTTTTCTTGGCTGCTTTTTAATAACCTAAATCAAATCAAGTCCTTTCCTGCCGATTATTTTCTGGCTAAATATTAAACTGAAACCATTATATTTGGCTGCAGGTAATGAACAATTTAGCAAGGCATTTATGAAGGACAAGTTGGTTCTTCCAACCTAATTCTGCATTAAATTAATAATCACTCTTTTTTCCCCTTTTTTCTTCCCTGGCTTTCCAGATGAGAGAGAATAACTGTCTCCTCTGTGAGTCAGTAAGGGCATCATAGCCATACAATTTATAAGGGGACCAGGAATACAGATACAACAACAAAACCAAGACCAGACAGTTTCTGTGGCAATTACTCAAGTGTCACTAATTCAGAATGAAGTGTAGTGCAAACATAGGGAAGAGTTAAAAACATAGCATGCACCAACCCGCTGAAACTCTTGTAGAAAAGCAATGGGATTTTTTTTCCTAAAAAAGCTCCATTTGCTCCTTCTCCCTCCACTGCCCTAGGGTCCCCCAAAGACACTGCTTTTGCAGCAAGAGAAAACCAGAAAGGGAAACCTTGATTTTGTGTCTGAAGTTCAATGAAATGCAAAAAGAGTGAAGATCCATCATATTTGAGCACCCTTACAAGTTCTTCCTTTGGTAAACTAAGATTATTACTGACTAGCATTAAGGAGCACATGGCAAAGCTGTGATGGCATGGCACTACACCCGAGGACTTGGGTACCTGCCTACGGGGGGAAGTTGCCCTACAGCAAACACTTAGCTGCTCTGCAACAACTTTGAGCTCACTGGGCTCTCGAAGGCACTAACACTGGTTTGGCACGCGTCAGGAAGGTCCACCTGCAGAGTCAGTAAAGACCAGCTAAGGGTGCTGTGAAGTTCATGTCCTCTTCCCTCCCACTGGCCACCCGTGCAGGGAAACCCCGGGGCACCCTCCAGGTCAGCATCTCTCAGAGGCCTTCTCAGATGAAAGAAGGCTAGAGGACATGGAGCCGAAAGCCTGCCTCGCCGTGCCCAGGGATTTAAGCAATTATGGTGGTGGTGTGGCATCGTTACCAGGCAGTCGCTCTCCCGAGGCCCCGTGCACCCTGCAGCACACTGGTTGTGGCAGCAGTCGCTGGGCACCTTCCCCCTGCACCGGCCAGAGCACTGCTGGGCACAGATGACTTTCGTTACTGGAAGACACAAGAAAAAAGGAAAAACATCAGGAATGAAGAACGTTTAAGCTGTACTTGCTGCAATGAGATCAAGAAATATGGAGAAAAGGTCTGGTGCAGGATCTGTGCTAGATTTTCCCCAAGGGATGCGTATTCTGTCCTGATACAGGGGTGAGAGCTGGTGTGGATGGTCACTGGCGAGAAGGGGTGGTGTTCAGCCCGTAATTATCTTGGCTTTTGCA
This sequence comes from Fulmarus glacialis, assembly GCF_000690835.1. Classification (NCBI taxonomy): domain Eukaryota; kingdom Metazoa; phylum Chordata; class Aves; order Procellariiformes; family Procellariidae; genus Fulmarus; species Fulmarus glacialis. Next base: position 32,761 of record NW_009224282.1, on the reverse strand, counting down.
AGGTGCTAAGCACTCTGGTCCCAGCCAGCAAACCATGTCCTCCTTAGAAAAAGCATCCAGGTCCCTGTGGCACCAATGCCTAAACCAAGAAAAACTCTGTGGAGACATTGCAGCTTACAGCTGGGCAATAGAGCACGATCTGGCTCCATTTTGTTGAGAAAATCTGCTATTATTGGCGCTAGCTTTGGGAAAAACAACACGACAGGAGAACTGCCAGGACTCTGTACTATAACGGGAAACCGTACATTGTTGGTGTGGTGTTAGGATCTCTTCAATGCACTAAAAATATTTCTGAAATTTGCAGAGGGAGGGGAGACCCCCTCAGCAAACCGAATTCATACGCATATTGTATTATTTTTCTTTAGGCTTCAATTCCTTGGCCAAATTTTATCTGCATTACTCAACTCCCACCGGGTTTGCACCAGTGCAGCAACCCGGAGGAAGAACTGGCCCTGATTCAGTTTTTTGCAGGGAAGCAAAAACTGCCTGCAACATTTGGTTGAGAATCGGGAAACTGTCTCCATTTGAATATCAAAGCAGAGAAAATGATATTCAGAACAATTAAAAAAACCCCAGAAATTAATGGCTAGCATGTGCTTGTACCAGAGACCCAAAATGGGATTGTTTGTTCTCTACAAAAAAACTACTGATCCACAGACCCTGGCATCAGACGTCAGAGAAACCTGATGGCTAATCCGCTGCATTACAGCACCCTGAGCATTTCGGCTGTGCACTACAGTAACTGTTATCAACCTCGCAGCTGGCACAAATGAGTTACAATATTGTCAGGAATTCCTGTAAGTCCGAAACAGATGGTTGTTAATTAACAGAAAATTATTGGAAAATGTAGCCTGCTACATTACTGCTATGTAACAGTGATTTTTTAAAAATCATATTTCCTATCTTTTTCCATTACACACTTTTGTATCCAAACTGTATGATTTCATTTTTCTTGTAGGCCTGTAAGCAAGATATTATATTTTCAAGGAAACTGATTATTTCCACAATATACATTAGCTTCTGTGATAGCAACTCCTTCGTTCAACTAGAAACAGGGGAATAAAAGGCACATTGTTCTACACGAACAGCATTTTGATATCATTTTTTTCATAAGCATCAGCAGGGGAGTAAAACAGCTCGTCACTTTGATAGCTATTGACTAGAGCTTCCTGCTGGAAACATATATCACGGCAAACGTTTATATTTCATACAGAGTATCTCACGTTCGTTGAAGGAGGAAGATACGTATCACCCCAAACTTTCCCACATATGGAAATGTGGGATACATTTTCAGTTGGCTAGATTCTCAAATGCCTCGAGAGGAGAGCCAGAGCCTGCAAACGGTTTTGTTTTATGTGCTCCTAGTCATCCTCCCGAAGCCAGCAAGAGTTTGTAAATGCTGGAAGCTTGCAGGGCTGAGACCTGAGGTTTTGCAAGCCCCCGGGACAGCTAGGTGGTCTCAGCTGCCAGGACCAACCTGGGAAGGGCTTTGTGTGTGCAGCCACTGTCCACCTCAAGAGCAGTTCAAGACACGAGCCAAACTGCAGAGCTAACTGAAAAAAAACCTAAAACTTACACTACATGAAGAGAGAGAAGCTGTATGTTCCTTTTTCCTTAGGGTCCAGAAACCATACAGATTTGGCCTGATACTTGCAAGCAAGGAACTTTGGTTTAGGTGATTATTTGCAACGGGAAAACCAAAGATAGGGTGTTCCTTTCATTTGCATTAGGTCTGGATCAGCAGTGCTTCCACTGAACTTTACACAAAACCGGCAGGAAAGAAGAATCAAAAACAGTGCATTTCCCTACTTACTACAGAAAAAGGAAATAATGAAGTATCAAAACAAATTGAGATGGGCTTCCTCCTCAGCCTTTACTTTAGGAGAAATAAAGCCTTGCAAAATCTCAAGCACTTCTAAATGGATGTTTCTGTCTCTCTTTTAATATCAGGCACACATCCTACCTGCACAATTTTACACTAAAGCACAGGCAACCAAACTGAACAACCTCACAATGCCAAATACTTCCATTTACAAATTAAAAAATGGCTATGCATTTTCTGAGAGCCTTCTTAAGGTCCTCCGAGTACAGTATGTAGTGTGATTACCCACATGAAGTTGACATCTTTTGTGTTTACAAAAGAAACCTATGGGGATTCCAGAAAGAGGAATCAAAGCCAGCAAAAATCGGGTTATGTTGTTGCTTCTCATAGTAGAAATTAATCCAAAGTATCGTTAACTAGCCTGCAGAATGCTCTGCGGGAAACAGCAGGAAGGCAAACAATTCACCACGCAGCTACTGCGTTCTCTTTTATATGGTAAAATAACTTAAAGAATAAATGTTCTCAAGTGCAGATGGGAGAAAGTTGTGGGCGACAGACAAAAGCTTTCAGCACAGGAGACAGCTGCAGTCTTTTCCCTCTGGAGGAACAGCACATCTGCAGGGAAACCCAGACCCAAGTCAAACCACCTCGAGGTCTCCCCTCCAGAAATGGAGCTACTCAGGGGGAGCGGGCACGGCCGTCCTCCCCGCGACCGTGCTTCTGCAGAGCGGGAAGCAGGCCATGTCCCTCCGTGGTGTGCTTCAAGGAGCTCCAGCGCAGCGGCATGCAGAGAAGGACACGTGTGAAACACGTGTTGCTTATTTGTGCTTGACAGGTTAGTTCTTCGGTAGATAGATATTTAGTATGTCAGAGCACACAAGATATTTCTTAATTAATCTGCAGGCTTACATGTCTGGCAGTTCTGTTCGCCAGGGCCCCAGCAGTGGTCTTCTGTGCAGTTCGGATGGCATTTGGGACCTAAAACACGAGAGCAGAGTATTATATTCTATAAACATGGACAACAACAACATCACACGAGTCACAGAAAACAAAGACTTGAGCTTTCCTTCTCGATAAATCAGGGGAGAAAGCACCTATATACCAGTGCTCAAAAATTTTGAGAGCTGGACCTTAAATCCTTATCCTTTCTTCATCTCTGGTTTCCTACGTGCAGTTCTCCACACCTCTGAGCAAGCAAGTGCAATACCCAGCCAGTCTAGCTTACGAAAGAGGCATATTTTTCCCAGGAACAGGAATCTCAGCTACTGCCCGGCTGGCCCTTCTGCTGGAGTTTGCATGCAACAGCAAGTCACCGCCGGCTTGCGGCCGGGCATGTGCCAGCTGCTCGCTACAGGCTACATGTAAATCAATGTTTCTGAACAAGGCGGTTCTAAAAAGAAAACAAACCCAACTGGATTCGCAGGCAACTGCCAGCTACTCCGACCACAAAGTAATTCAACTTGTCTGCTTCGCACCCTCCTCCTGCCCTCTGCCAAAAATACCCCTCGGCGTAGGACTACACGGCAGATGGACAATCGAAGGAGAGGCGGCAGGATGGATGGACACTCTGCCTGACCTTGAAGGTTCAGTGCCGAGCTCTTTCCCATGCCTCCCTCCTTATTCTTTTCTTTCTTTTTCTTTCTCTTAATGACAAGCAAAGTCCCAGAGAAACAACTTATTTTAGATTACGGGATCATTATTAAAACCATAAATGGCTGTCTAAGCAGATTAATCTGGAATTCACTACATTTAAGAGGCATTTCCTACTAGAGTGATTCTTTCTGCTAACAACATGATTCTCCGTTCCCCCCACCACCCATCAAATAGCTGAACAAATGCCAATACTTGTCCAAGAGTTGATTGATTTGGTGCAGGTCCAAAGAACTATTTTTTTTTTTTTTTAAAGTTGAAAAGTTAAAGGTTAACATTTCTGTGGTGTTTAGAGCCAAACTCCTGTGCTGACTTGTATTGTTCACAGCCCCTTGATTACGCTAGGGCTCCGCAGAAAAATATGTCAACACAGAAGTTGGCTATTAGCTCTCAGGCAATTACGCAACTGGAAGAAGATAAAGAAAATATGTTTTTCCGCCAATTTACAGTGCCAGAAATGAAATGCTTAGAAATGAAAATAAACTCTCCTTTCCGTGAAATGACTGGGGATTTTACAAGGGACTCATAAGGCTGAAGGATTAGCTTGAGCCCACTCAAAGCATATGCTACACAAACTTTTAAATATATGCTCATCTCCCTGCTGATCCAAAGCATCAGATTTATCTGCCTGTTTATCATTAATTTTGCAAGGATAATCCGTGCAGCCCAAAACACCAGAGTTTTATGGCACTCAACTTGGGTCCTTGCGCTAAAAAGGCTTCAAGTCCCACAGTAACTCCATGAAGGTACCCATATGGGTCTTCTAGACCAGAGCCTTATATTGTAAACAGAAGATTGCTGGAAAACAAACGAGTGCACATTATTCTGAGCTGTCTTTGAAGAAACACATACGCAGGGTACTGTCTGAAACCAAGAGAAGCTTTCCCAAGAACTTCGCTGAGCTATGAGTTAAGGACATAACCGCCATGAAAAATCACATCTTAGGCCAGTGGTGAAGAAATGAATGGGCTTCCCTTGGAACAGGGCTTGGTGGTCCTGCATGCAGGAATTGGTGGACCTGAAACGCACCGCATGAAAGATGGGATCTTTGTTCTTGTCTCTGAAATGGGGAAGTGCATAGCATTTTTGCTAAGTTAATACTCACAAGAAGACAGGTTGCTTGCAAATTCAAGCACCGTGAGAGGCTTCTTGCTCGTGTCAATGATGTCATTCCAGAGAACAGTGTCCATGTTGCACAGTTTGGGGTTGTTGCTGATTTTAACACCTCCATTGAGAATTTCTGCCATGGAAGAAAAAAAATTGGTAAGCGAAGCAAACTGCCTAAGTCTTCTGTCTCCAATCTAAAGAAACGGCAATAAAACACGTTTCTTCGCCTCAGTCACAGTACGCTGACAGAAAAGGACAATCTGCACGGCACCAGCACTCCTGATGGCGCAACTAACAGCAGGGTCAGACTGACGGGTTCTGGAGTGTCGGCTGCTGTTGGATGCCACTAAGATGCCACTACATGTGGCTTTCTGCCTGGTGCCACCTCCAGAGGCCACTACACTCAGCAGAGATGGCACTGCTGGTGTGCACAGCCAGAGACCTTTAGCCAGGGACTGTGTAGTGACTAAGTCACATACCACCAGCTCCCACTGGAATTTAACAGAAAATACTGACATGCACGTGCTGGAATCAAATAATGCAAAATAACGAGTGGATACTTCTTTGCCGTTTTGGTGGACACAAATAAATCTCACCACCCTGCCGATGCTTTGAATTTTCTGGATCTTTCTGCAATGGGAAATTTTGAACTTTCTTCGTCTTTTGAAGAAGGCTGGCTAGCAGGAAAGCAATTAGGAAACTGGGAAACTACATTCAGATCCTTGTTTTTAAAGCAGGATTTAATGGCATATGACTCTGAGGGGAGATCTTCAGTCGGATCTTGATACCAATAACCTAACAGTTGAAGTTTGCTTTACAGGTGCCTCCACCCCTTGCCCTTACCTGATAGCCGTTTCATTGGCAGCTCTCGGAGTCCCTGGGTTTTATTCATGTCGTAATTTGATAAAACTGCCAGGGCGTAAGAGTTGTCATACAGCACATTGCCTCGGATGATCTGGAGGTTTTCTAGGGGAATGACATCCACCATGTTAAGCGCGATGAGCACGTAGCCTGCAACCTCCTGTATCGTCTGAGAGAACAACACAAGAAACAAGGTGCTTAATCCATAGCACTCTTCTACTCTTGACAGAGTCACTTTCCTCCTCCCACCCCTCCAATCCACCATCTTTCAATTTTAAGGAACGATAAACCACTTAATCTCATTAAAAAATAAATAAATACGAGGACAAGAAGGGACTATGTGGAAAGCAGGTATAAACTGACCCTTAGAGCATCTACTAGGGGGTCATTCCAAAGGTCCAGCTTACCCCTGTTCTGTCCCCAAGCAAGGGGAAGTGGGGCTGCCTAGGAGATGCAGGAGAACAGGGCAAGCATGTATGATATGGCAACCAAGTGTGATACTTCCCCTGAATACCTGCCCAGCCTCCAACCATTGGCAGCACAGAGGCACCATCTGATTGAGGCTTTTATACTCTCTCTTCTGTGCCAAGGGATCCTCTGCTCAGCAGAGGGGAAGATCAGGTAACCTTCTCACTCTTAAGTAATAAATAGTTACAAGACAACAAGACAAGTAAGGCATTGTCCCTGGATGTAGGTTAATTCCTCCCTTGTACTGTGAAATGTGTGCATTTCTATCTCCTACAAAAATCACCATAAATGAAAAACCCTCAGGCTAACACTTAGGATATTCTCCTATTCTATGAAGACCAGTGAGTTTTCAAGAGACCTGTTACGTTCCTAGGAACACTGAGCTTCATGGTCAAGTTGCGCTTGGGAAAGAAAAATGGCAATACCATCATATTTGTAACCTGTATGTCTGAACCATCTCTTTTCTGATGTTCTTGCTTGTTATTATAATGAAATGTTTTCCTCCCTTTCTTTGTTCTCTGAGAAGAAAAGCTTACACAAAGAGATTACTTGTCTCAACCCAGAGGACTGACCTGTTTAATCAAAGCTACCATACAAGAGCTCTGGATACCAGACATACATACACTTATCATGTCAAAAAAACTTCTTCCTCTCCTGCCTCTTTCTTTGAAAACCTCCTAATCTGATAATGAGGCATGTGAAAAGCAATGCATTTAAAACAACTTCTTTAAAAAAAAAACCAAAAACTAAGGTGCGACACTATTGCCACTGGCAATAGTAGTACCCCTTGCCCAGTCTCTGCTGGTGGAGAACCTGGAGGTCCCCATGGCAGACAGTGCTCCTCCCCATGCTGCGGCCGCGTTTTAACATCCATCCCCTGTCTGTTCCCCTCTCAGCTTTCCATGGTCGCTCCTGCGCTTGTGCACAACACAATTGTTGAGATGGGAGTAGCCCGTGTGTCAACCACAGAGGATTATCTTGAAGATCGCTTGAAGCGTCCACGTGGGAAGTTATTGCACAGGACCTGCCCGCCTGCTTGGTGTGCGGGCGCTGCAGGCTGGAGAGGCACTCACCACCACGGCAGGGGAAGGGGTCACAGCTTGGAGGGTGGGGTAAGGGCCTCCACACTTCAAAATCTGCTGTCAGTGGGTTGCCACTCACTTTGCGATTTGCTTTGCCTGACAGCACCACAAAACCTTCTGCCCTCTGAGGAATGAGGCAATGGGTAAGGAAGTATTAATATTTGTAAATAAGAAGAAACCCATCTGCATGGCAGCCAGCACAGGTTGGCAGGTGCTTGAAAAGCTATTTCTCAAAGTATCTGATTTAGTATAGTAGGGTTGAGTGCATCCTGCAGCCTACAGGTATGCCGAGACTGTGATCTGCAATTTCTCTGACATTAGCTAGCTATGTTTTTGGATCACCACAGAATTTTATAGGTAGCTGATCCTTTGCACTTAAAAAATGCAGCTAGATTCCTTTAGCACGGAAGGCCACACTGGCCAAGAACGCTAACCTTCAGGAAAGAGAGGTCACGATTGTGCTCCACGTATGTAATCTCCAGGTTGCTCAGTACCACCTCGCAGTTGTTGTACATCCTCTGCAGGCTGGTGAAATGGTCTTCCACATTTCCCAGCTGGGTCAGCTTGTTATTTGTCCCTTGACAAACTGTGGAGGAAAGAAGAAAGCTCCATGAAGGAAAGCAAGAATAAGTACAGGGTAAAGACTTGTTGCCCACCTATCTTTACAAGCACCACAGTAAGTGCAGCATCAGCACAGATTCATAAGAAACAAGAATGTTATCTTGCATGACCCTAATGGCAATAGTGTAGGGAGCATGCGACGTTTCCCAGGCACAGAGATGTACCAGAATTAAGAGCTGGAATAATCTTCCATCCCTTTCTGTTATATAAAAAACTCCAAGATGAGGCTTTCGCACTTAAGTAGCACTAAGTTTTCTGTACCACAAACGTAACTCAGTTTCTGAGGAGAGGGCACTGATACAGTGCCATCAAACACTATTGAAAGTGGTATGCTGCCAGGTATCACCAGAGGCGATTTCCCTGAGGACCCATTTACAATACTCGAGGATCCATTTACAATACTTCGGGGGGCATTGGGTCTCCTTGTAAGCTCAGTGGGAGGGAGCGGGGGTTTCCTGCAGGACCCCTCAAGCTACAAGTCCGGGTTTTAAGAGCAAACTGAACCTCCAGGGCTCACACATCTCTGGCCACTCCGACATAGGGGAGAATGGTAGATTCAGGAGATTTCCTGGCATATTCAGCTTTGGCACACAAATCCACCTAAGCCTGCTTTGTTGCTGGGGAAGGAAGCAGTGCCATATAGAGCACCACTGAGATTACAAACATTTATAATTGCATGGTGGAAAAATTAGTCCCCACCTAAAATTTTATTACTCGGCTTTACCAAACCTAGAGGAACTGTCAAGTTATCACCACTATATTCGACTGCAATAAAAGAGCAAAATGTGAATTGCTTTAAAGAAAAAAACACCACACACAAGCCCCAGAAACTTTGTACTCTTCCAGTCATTCCCTAGGCTATCTCTACATAGCTAAAATTAAAACACCTCTGAGTTATGCCAATACAGAGGAAAAGAGAATGACACAGAAGGGAATGTGGTAAAAGACTTCACAACACCTCCCAGGTGGAAAGCTTCAGCCCAACTTTGCTCTTCAGTGGGAGCACAAGGAGGCCTTTATCTCTTTGTCGCTGTAATGCAACCCAAGCCTGACCTCATAGCTTTCCATAAGACACTGAAAGAATTGCATTCTTTTAACTGAGAGAAAAAAATAAATGAAATGATACTTTTGTAGAGCCACAATTCCTAGAAGCACCAGTCACAAACTGGAAGACCATTGTGTGGGGTGCTATAAAGCAAAAAACAAAGACTCTTGACAAAGCTGGAAATAAGTTTCAGAGCTAGTAACATAAGACAACACCTGTTGAAGATTTACCGGACAACTGATTTTTATTAGTGGGAAAAATAACTTAATAAACAGTGATAAAGACACACTTATCAATCGTCAAAACCATTCGCTGAGCATGTGTTACTTCTCAGTACAGTCATCACCATTAAGGAGCTACAGTGATAGCAGATTAAATACTCTTTGTCCATGTTTAAAACAAGGCTATTCACTCAGATTCCCCAGTTATTTCTCATTATATGTCTAGATAAACATTATGGTGTTTGGGATCAGAGTAGCAACTGTTAGTAAATGGGGACAGTTTAACAGGGGCTGTGATTACACCGTCTGAGCCGCTTGTTACTGCACGAGCATCAAGTCTGGAAAATGACCCTTTTTACATTTGCCTTGAACTTCTGTAGCGGACGAGAAATTCCTAAGCAGAATTTTCTGTTCCAGTTTCAAACCTAACTGTTCCAACATGCTTGTGCTTAAAATCAGCATTTGCGTTCCTCCTCCAACAAAGGAAAAAGCCAGTAACAAAAGATTTTCAGATGGTTCAAAACCCCAGTTTGGATGCTCAGTTTAGGCATCTCAGATCTGATCTATAAAATGGTATGATTTTGAAAAGCACTGAAATACAATGCAGAAGCTGGTGCAGTTTAGACTGCTCAGAGAGATGAAGACACATAAGTCAGCTTGTTCTGGTCTTCAGGGTCCACAAATGGCCTGATGCTCTCGTTGCATCCCCAGTGTTAACGACAAAGATCTGCCCTGGTACTCAAGAGAGGCCCTATGCTAAAACTGCAGTGTTTATGCTACGTCTGAACCGAAGGAAGGGTAGAAGGAGTAGTCTTCTGCAGTGGCATCCTCCTGGCCACCCATACCCACCATCGACCCTACACGGCTTGGCACTGCTTGGATTGCACAGTCCAGCTCACTGAAACAAGTCCTAGGAGAAACTGCACACACTTGAAAATGTTTCCCCTGGGATCGGACAAGCGCTGGAGCTCTGAACTTGGCTTAGCCGTCCCGAGAAACACAGACTTTTTCACTGCTTACTAGGTCAAGGCCGATGCAGCAGGCGGAGGGCATGGTTACTCTTGCGCTCCTCGCTCCCCCTCTCCCGTGGGGCTGCTCAGTGAACCATGCCAAAGCTACAAATAATGCAGAACAATAAATAAATAAATGGACAGAGAGTATTTTTAGCTCAGGAAAGCTCGCTGATCGGTTTCACCATGGTGCCCCATGAACCGCTGCATTGGAAACAGCTCTGAGGATGGCGAGGAAGCAGGAGCGAATCGTCAAGAGAAGGAGCTTGCCAGTTTGTGAAGAGGGAAACCAGACATAATGAGCTTCAAAGAGGCTTCAGGTTGGTCCTCCAGGACCTACTTTCTTCCCCTGTTCTGTGAGTAGAGAGCGCTTTGATGGCTCTCTACCGAAGGTGTCTTAAGCCACATGCAAAACCACTTGACCTCTCCATCGGGCTCATCACATCCTCTACGCAGTAAACTGAAGATGTGAATGAGATGTTAGTTAAGATCTGGAGAGCAAAAGAAAATGAGTTGCTTCTGTTAAGATCTCAACAGTATATGGCTAGCATCAGCCAGACCACCCTATAGGAGCTTTCCCCCTCATGCACAATTTTTTGTTTGCTCAAAGAGATACAAGGACACATCCTTGTTTGCTGCAAAGGGATCTAAGTACATCCGAAACGTGAACTTCATCACAGCAGTATTTACCAAATGAGAACCTGGGTCATAAGCAGTATATGCTGAGCAAATAAAACCCAAATCAAGCAAAACAAGCTAAACCCCTGCAGCAGTATTACCGAACTCAGGCAAAGGTGCTGGATAATTTTCCAACTAGAACATTTGGAAAGAAAAGAAAATGGCTGCTTGCATCTGATGAATAATACCATTCCTGCAATTTATTTGCTTACGAAAACCGTGTTCTTGAAAAGATATGTGCTATAATTATCTGCATATAATACTACAGTGTGAATGCCATTCTGGCCAGAGGGAAAAACACAGACAATGTGATGCTTGCCTCGCTCCGCAGAGTGTTAAGTGGGACATGCATGCATGAGTGGATGAATTATATTATGATTTAACCTCTGTTGAGCTTGACCTGTTTGTGCTGCAAAGGACAGATTTTGATGCCACATACATACATTCATTATATACTTTTGTTTCAATGTGTAGCAAAGCCAGCACTATCCAGGTTTAGGAGTCAGTGATGGGTATGGATACTTACGTGGTACTGCTGGGGACTGTGGTAGTATGTACCACATAATATGTGTCCCATGTGGACACTTACACATGGATGCAGCACATTTTAGCTATAAAGGAGAGTCCTTTATAGCACATTTTAGCTATAAAGGAGAGAAGTTTCCTGATGAAAATTCAGGGTGAGAATGTCCCTGACCAGTAGAAAAGCTGAGATCCAGAACTGAGCTTCGGGGCATGGGCTGATCCCTAAAAGACGAAAGTTTTGCTCTTATCTCTGATGTTAACATAATAAAAATACAGCCAGTCTGGAAAGTCTGGGAAGTTCTGATGCAGAGAGGATATCCCAGGAGGCCGCCGTCTCTCCGCAGCAGTGCGGAGAGCGGGGCTGCCCGCTGGGAGCAGGAGGCTCTCCTGCCCCAGCCGAGGCGACCCACCGGACCCCCAGAGCCCCCGCCATCACCCCTGCGACGTGGAGGCAACCCAAAAAGTCTGCAGGGCAGCGGCATGGGATTACCACCGTGAAGCATTTTATTTCTATACAGTATTGCTCTTACCATACATGCTGTGCTTCCTAAATGCCGAAGTAATGTTGATCTTGAATCAGTTACAGTATTACCTCAACAGACAGCCTAAAAAAAGGCAGATTTTGCTGAAATGAGCCAAAATGTCAGGTGCTATATAGGACAGCAGCGATCAAAGAGCTGAAGAAAGAGGCACACTACTGACAGATGCAAACTTGTTGAATTTTAGTGCTTATGAAGAGTGCAGGGTTGGCTGTCCTGGATACTAAAATCCTCTTTCTGTCCACAGGCATGCTTGCTCCCCTTCTCTGCCTCAAACTTGGCCTCTAAGGAGTATTTCTCGGCAATGCAAATGGGTTCACCCTCTGCAACCCTCTGCTCCTTGGCCTTCTTTTCCTTGTGCAGCCCAAAGAAGGGGAGTGAAACCAAAGCATTTCCTAAATGGCATTTTCCACAAGTAATGGTAGGGAGAGAGAACACATCTGTCCAGCCGCAACGCCAGGCGACTGTATTCTCCCAAATCCATACAAGCTCAGATTAAACACAGTGTTCTCTGCAGCAATTGCCCTGATACAAGTGAAATCTGTTTTCATCTCTTCCCCAGAAAATCTGATTACTGAAGTCCCAATCCTGTCATGCATATTTGTCCCAGACTTGAGAAAAACCCTAGAGAATGCTTTGAAACCAAATTACCACCAATCCCCAATTCATCAGCTGTTTCTGTCCGTGCTTAGCCTGTGTTATTCTCCCCGCAGCTCTGACAGACACATCAAAATAATAACTCGCAAAGGCAATTCCAGAGACACACAAGTCCATTTCCATGCTTCATATATCACTTATAACTCTATACAACCTAGCATAATAAATTTATATACTTTTTCTGCATGTTTTCCAGCCATTATTGACAACAACGCAAAACTTGCAGACAAGAGATATTTGTTTAATCTGCCAGCACATTTATAAGTATTCCTCTCTCCTCACTCATTGGCAGTAATTTCACTTCTGATTTTTTTTCGGTATTTCATGGAAGAGCAGCACCTTCCCGGGCACTTGGTCCAGATACAAAGCTGGCTCTGAAGGCCAGGGGAGATAATGGCACTTGGCGTCCCACCATCAGTGCTGCCCACAACCAATTCACCTTAACCAGAGCATGGGGAAAAAAAACCTTTCAAGTGAACAGGAATAATTTTGTAAGAAATACAGCCCGACACGTGTCTGTATGGGCAATCACACCATCCCAAAGTCCTGCAAGCATTGGGGATCCTGGCCATGCCCTGTACCTCCACACTCCTCCCTAGGAGAAAAACTGTTTCCCCTTACAAGGGCTTCACCTAATGGGGCCTCAGAAATGAAATGCAAATCCTGTGTCATTCAAGAACAAATCTGTACATCAGCTATAAGGGCAAGTCCTGTATATCAGGTATTTTTTTTAACTGACCTCAAAGTATTCCCCTACAGTTATCAAACAGATCCACATAACCTCTCCATACTACTGTGGAAACCAGAAAAGTGCAGCTAGTACTGTCAAATGATCAAAATAATGGCATTTAAGCTTACAAGGAAGTACTAGAGCTGACAGGACATTTGTCATCATGACTAAAGCATATTTCTGATAGAAAGAACCATGCAATGCTTTCCCTAAACAAAACAGGGTATGAAATGTCAGAGCTTGGAAAAAGAACGTGACATTATATTATATGTGATTAACCGTTTAAATAGAAACACTTCTTATATCAACCAGTTCCTCAACACTAGAGAGACGTGGTGGAGAAATTACTGGGTTGAGTGTGTTTTACATACCGAATAAGACTTTCAAGAGGGAGGAAAGTCCACGTGACACAAAAAGAAAACCAAATCTGCTGCGATGCGCTGTGGGAAGTTACGAAAAGGAAAGGAAAAGCTAGAAAACAGGTGAGGAGTACAAACAGTGCTCAGACGTGGGCAGATGTTTTCCCTTGAGAACAGTGGTTGCAAATGCATATGAAGCCTAGAAAGTCCAGTTTCAGCATTCGGGCACTGGATGTGCTGCCACAGAAGATAATAACTTTTGCACATATTCAAATGCTTTCATTTAAAACATCATGAAAAATAGCCCCGTGTGGCTGTACTAAGTCCCTCCTCAAACAGTGTGGTTTAGAGTAATGCAGTTACTGAGATTAATTCTGACTTTTAGACACACTAGGAAAAAAACAATGTCAGAGCTCTTAAAAATACTTAGATGGAAACTGTAATTGCAAAAGTGACCCAAAACTAATGCCATAGTAGAGAAAAAGAATATGCCTTACGGGAAAGCTTTCCCAGATGGTTTCTTATTTCTATTTACTTGACAAAAGCAATTTTTCCAGCTAAATCTAATTTTAAGTTTCTCTTGCTCCAGTTAGGAGTGGAGACCTGCCCTCCGATGGCAAAAGTCACATCCTGAATTGCAAGGGACATAGGCAGCGTGGCAGTTGGATAGCCCAATTGCTGGTAAGCACCTTCACCTGAAAGAATAAATAATCACATACAAAACAACTTGCTCCTGAATGAAGACCTCTGCAAAGTCAGAACACTTCTGACAACAAGGGATTCAGCCTTATTAATTCCCTAGGGTGCTTGTTTTTTTCCTCCCCAGTATCATTTAATAATATTTCTATTTTTCTTCTCTGTTGCCATTATTTAATTCAGCATGTATCTTCATTAATCCTCCAGATTAAGGCCAGGCCGGGATGTGCCGAAATCAGCCTTCTCACTGGCTTCAATGCAAACTGGATGGGGGATTAAATTCTTCTCTTGCTGACGCCGGTGTAAATTTGGAGCAGCTACAAGGACAGGGTGGGCTAGCCCAGAGTTTGAGCTTTCCCCTCCGAATGCCTTAGGATGCAAATGTGGGAGGGATACAGGTATTTTCTGTAAATACCAGCAGAATTTGAAAGAAATAGGAATTGTCACCTTGCAATTTTCTACAGTTTGGGAAAAGATCGATTTTTAAAGGTGAATAATAGATGGGAATTTTTGAAGGGGGTGTTTCTAGCGGGGTACTGAAAGACAGCCCGGGTTTAGATCAGTTTTCTTCACGTGGCTTTGTCAGCGGTCTGTAAGAAGACATCAAATCACTGCGGAGGATGCCTGCAGATGACACAAACATCACCAGGGTTCTAAATAACAAAGAGGGACAGATGACCTGCACAGGCTGGTTTGTATAATTCAGGAAAATAAGCCCTCTGAACAACATTATTTGAGCCAAAGGCAAGGTCTTACATCAAAGACTGCAGAACACGTACTAGACAGAAAACAGGGTGCTGGGATGCAATCATCCTGAAAAGGACTTGGGGATAATAAGAGATGACCAGCGCATAGCTTGACGTAACAGAAAACCACAGCCACTGGG
>NW_009224282.1:16959-17787 GCF_000690835.1 Fulmarus glacialis | reverse complement strand
CCGAGCGAGGGGAGGCAGGAGCTGGCACTGATCGCCGGCGGTGCCCTGGCACGCCTGAGAGCGGCAGCCTCTGCGCTAGAGGGCTCTCCTCTCCCGGCAAAGTGGGTGCCGCCGGGCGCAGCTCCCGCTCCCGACGGCACCGGGATGCTCCACTCGGGCTTCAACCCTTCTCCAAGCTGTATTTCAGCCCATGGCCCCGCCACATGGCCAACGGCTAGAGCAGTATGACCTTGCCTGGAGTGTTGCAGGCTGTTTACTGAGTGGAAAGTTAAGCTCCCCAAGATGTCCTCACCAGCAGCTGGGGTGCTGCTGCTGGGTTGTTCCTCCCACCGGCACCCTTTGGGGAGGCTGCTATAAAGGAAACCAAGCGCTTGCATAGGGCTTTCTCTGTTGAGTGTTGCTCAAGGTTAATGGCCAGGTCTATCGCAAGTGCAGTCACCAATGAACACAAATAATGAGTTGTTCCTATGATTTATTAGTGAGGAAAAGCCAAGAATAGGGAAACTTCGTATCTGTCGACCGCTATGCAAACATACGCACACATATGTACACAAATGATAACGAACAGTTTATAAATTTTATACACACCACTTAATAAATTTTGTACAGAAAACCACACAGGCACCTTCCCCCCCTTTTTAACCATCTTTATAGAAACTCAGGCCACACTGACTGTGTTATTGGAAGTCAACATTGACTTTGAGGGCCCCCCCCAGAAGTTTCTCCACGTGAGCCCAACGGAGCAGGGTGACAAGCTTGGCCCTACAAATCTATCAAGACCAGGATGGGCAAAGTAATGAGTTCATGCCATAGCTTGCCATGGCCTGT
>NW_009224282.1:0-16928 GCF_000690835.1 Fulmarus glacialis | reverse complement strand
CCTACACACAGCAGAGTGACTCAAGGTGGATGCTCTAAGGTGCAAAACATGGCTCTTCAAGTCAAAATGCCAGCTGCAGCTGGAAACACCAGGGAAACACCGAGTGCTACAGAGAGGAACGGGACTTTGGAAACCTCTGTGGAGGAAATAAGGAAGGGGGGAAAGGCAGAATTGGTGGTATATTGGTAACACTGGATGGAAGTATTGCCATCCCACTTACACTGGGTCCTCCAAAAGAAAGCATTGCCCATGGCTATCACTTTCAGAACAGTGACCTTTATGCTGTGTGAAACCCACAGTAACTAACCAAAGTAAGTTTGTCTTGTATTGTGGAAGACAACCCCAAACAAGACCACACGAGGGGCAAAAGACGCCGGTGTCAGTCCCAGCAGGCTCTGTGCTCTCTGATGGTTTCCCCCAAGGACAGGCCCACCACGTAGCACAGCCGCTGGCTAACAGCCCATGGCTGCAGCCCTCCTGCCCTCCAGCTTCACGCACCGGCATAGCTACTACACCCATCGCAAAAGCCGTATGCATCCCCTGGGCCGAGAGCTCTGGAGTGGGAGAAGAGCCGTCACGCAGCCCCATCCAGGTGAGGTTCAGGCCCTGGGAAACGGCTTGGAGAAACACAACGGTTCTTGGCATCCACGGTGAATTCTGTATTACCATGTTGCTCCAAGTGGTATAAAAAGCCTGTGTAGAGCGCAGCAGCAAGCAGCGGAGAGACCTCTGACAACGGGCATGGCTCACCGAGCCTTTAATCGGGTGAGACATGTGTGGCAGGGGTGTGGCATCTCAAGATCTACATCAGGATATTTGGGGAAAACAAGTGGATGACAACGGATATGTGAGCCTGTGCTCTGTGTTCTAAAATACTACATTCTTCACTGTTGTTTGTTCTGGCAACATCTACGGAGCAGCAGGATTTTACAGCACAATAAAAAGAAACTGAAGATGCGTGTCCATGAAAATGTGGTACCAGTTTTTAGTTACATCAGCAGTGAACTGTTTAAAATTGTTTCAAAATGAGTTAATTTGAGAAACGAGAGTTAAAAGCATTAAACTATGCTATGAACATTCTACCACGTGGGATTTCTTAAGACACTGCAATTGCATATTTTCATTTATGCCTTCCAATGAAAAGAAATCATGTTTTTCTTTATTTGTATTAAATCAAGTCTTATCTCAAAATAAGCCATGATGCTCATACATGTACTTCTGAATCCCTTGAGATGTAAATTCTATGTGAGCACTCACACTGACTCAAAAAGCCCAAGAGAAACTACTTACATCTGATTCCAAGTAGAAGACTAAAAGTTTGCTAATACAAATGCAACACATTCTTATTTTTTTACCAATAAATATATATATACACATACACATATATATGTAGCTCTCCCAGATGACTAGACTGACATCTCTAGAGACTGCAATATATCTGGAAAACTGCTGAAAACACAACAGCAACTGTGCAAGTTTTGTTCACTGCCTTGAACTATGCGTGCCCACCTCCACGATAACCCCATCTACTTCTGTGCGTGGTTCTGCCCGCTGAAGTCACGGCAAGTGCTGCCAGCAACCACAGTGGATGCTGCATCAAGCCTCTGGGCCCGTATAGCTGCATCAGTGCCCGATGCTTCCTCCAAAGCAGGTCTGTAGCAAGGAACTATGGCAAGTTCCAGCCTCCTATGAATTCAAGTTGGAAAGCTACAGAAAGAAGGATGTATGCCCCAAAATTTCCCGGGAGACATCTTGTCGCTTAGGAATGAGATCGCCTTCTCGACCGAGGCTAAAACAAGGCAAAAACTGCAGACAGGACTAAGATAAACAATATTTACTGCTTCAAACAATAAAGGTACTGTTAAGTTATCTGTACTAACATAGCAAACGCCCCACTGACTAACTACAAAGAACAAGTAAAAGCCGATAAAAAGCTTTAAAAGCTTGTCTGCAGCTACTACACGTTCATGGGAATGAATGCTACGGTTAACACTTACATTAGGGCTTCCAGCCGAAATTTGGGTATTTGCACATGTTGACAAGCAAGCAAGTTAATACATGCTGCTGGGTTTGAAAAGCCTCCAATAATATTTAAGTTTAAAAGGAATAGCTGAAGAGCTCATTAAATGTAAATGAGCTCTGGATCACCTTCTGATCTTCATTTAAGCCTTGACTAAAACTCCATGGAAGGACTGCTATTGAAACCAATGGGATCTGAATCAAGCTCTTATTTCACTTAATTTAAATGTGTGAAATTCAATAAATGAGGTAAATAGACTTTCTACCACCCTTTTTTCTGGAAGGAGAACAACTACAATTACGTTTTGAAAGTACAGCTAAAAAGCCACAAAGTAATTTAACAGCACCTGGGTAAGTTTTGAAGACGGAGACCAATTTATCTTCAAAAGTCTGGGAAGAAAAAACATTGAATTTAGTCGTCGGTACTATAATGTTGCATGTTACAGCAAGTGTTTTAGAGTCGGTCTTATTTAGCAATAGGGAATCTCAGCCACATTTAATGCCAGAGTTTAGTTCTGTGAAGAAATGTAAACAAGTTTGAACATTTTAAAAAGTACTTGAAATGCACGATTACGGTACGTTACATGCTGTTCAAACTCTGAAAAAGTTCCCTCTCCACCTCTTGATTTGCACGGTTAACCTCTGCCATGCAACCTGAGCTGGAAGGCAGGCAGCCTTCCTCACGCCCTGTCACCCTCTTCAGCAAAGCAACTGCTCCATGGCTTAGTACTGAGCCCAGAAATGCTGCAATCTGAACTCCAGAAATATAATGTTATACTGGATAAACCTCTGCTAATGCGCTCAGACTTGTATCATCATAACGCCCATTCGCACAGGTCCCAGAAAATGAGATGATGGGGTTTATCTTTTGTTTTGATTGGTTATAAAATAGGGTCAAGGCACAGGTTTTATTTCTCTGACCTTGCCAAAACAGCCCTTCCACTTCTTCCTGCTTCTTTTTCTCCAGTTCTTTAAAAGAAACATTTCTGCTTCTGCGTAAAGTATTTGAGGCCCATACATGCAATGGGCTGCACAAAAGCCTGTAAAGCAACTGTTACTTTGGCAGACTTTTGAGGACCCATTATTTATCTCCTGTCTTTGAAAACACTAATAAAAGAAACATATTAACAAATGAGTAAATGAAATTATTTTCCTTCGTGAAAAGAATGAAAATACAGATTTGTCAAAAGTTGATACATCATCCTGTACCAGTCTTTTTAGGTCAAATTATTATTTCATGTATACTCAGAATTTGTTTAGTTGTGAGCAGTTTAAAATCATTATGAAGATGACTGCAGCTGCTAAATTTGATTCTGCAACATTTTTGTCCCCAAAGTTTGAGTGGTTTTGTCTTCCTCATGGACCTGTTCTAAGCAACGAGGCAGGCAAAACGCTGTGCAGCTTTCTCAAACACAAAAAAAACCCCTACATGCAAATATGAAAATCCAGATGACATGCAGATAAGCATTAAAAAAAATCCACCCTTACATAAATGCCACAAACCTGCTTTAACGCGTTCCACTCCCTGCAGAAAAAGTTGCCAGAAAGAAACTGCTCCATCAGTTCAGCAAAGGGGGAAACAAACGGCCCCTTGTATACAAAAAGCTGGTAAATTAGCTACAACCTAAGCTCCGGCACAGAATGTAAAAGTGTTATCGGCAGCAGTCGGTTGGACTGTGCTTATCTTTGCCAAAGACGTCTTGAGGGGAAAAAAAAAAAAAGAAACTTTTTACTAGTGCAGCAAAATGCATGTAGAGACATGAAAGCCTGACTGTAAAACTGATCTCATTCACTCCTGGTCTGCTCCTCTGTCCCCGCAACGTTTCTTCTGCAAAAGACTGCACTCAAGGATTTTGACGGATGGAAGTTTTTTTATAATCCACTGGGTTTGGGGTTTTTTTCCTTTGTTTTTCCACTCTCTGACTAGAAATAATCAACTTTTGTCTTTTACTGTATTACAGCATTTTGGAAACTTGCTGCTGTACACAAGTTTGGGTCCCCGGGCAGCAAGGCAAGGAGAGGCTAAGAGCAGGTGTGCAAGTCCTGCTGCACACCCATCCTTCCCCTTCGTGCACCGTCGGTGTGCCAGGGAGCAGCAGAACGGCTCTTAGTCCCATCCTCCACAAAGCAAGAGGCGTTTTTTTGTTTTCTAGAAGAAAACAGAGGGGAACAGAGCCAGGAACACCCCAGTGTAAGCTCCAGCGCCGGGATTACTGCTGCAGGGCATCTCAGCAGTGTTGCACGAGGATGGCCCCTGCTCATCTGCCAAGTGCATACACCGTGTACGCACTAATCACTCAAACACTGCTAGGACGCCTCCCGCCTTCCAAAATACAATGGCACCTGCCTAAGAAGCCCACTCCACTTTGTGACCCTGGCATTTCCTTGCCTTCAGTTTCTTGTTGTGTGAAGTTTCTTTAGCAGGAGAATTAATTCTGGCATATTTCTGGTACACCACGCAGAGGTGCCACATTTTTCTCTAGCCTGTTTCTTACGTGGAAATTCAAAGAAAGAAAGAATTGGTGGAGTAGCAAGCTGGGAAGATATTAAAGGCAAGCAGTGCTAAGATTTGAGATCCACCACTCTAAGAATTTGCATGCTTGAATCTTTAAGCTTTCAAGGACTTTTACTGAGTACTAAAAATATCAGAGAAAAAACTGATGCAAGGCAGGCACTTATGAACCTCAGTTAAAAAAAAAATAGATCACACTTTGTTTTCCACAACATGACATTAACTTCGGAAGGATCTGGCTTTGGCCACTGCATCCCAGAAAGTTTCCAAAATTGCAAAACAGTCGCCTTCTGAGCAAATACGCACGTCACGCAGCCAACTCTCCCACTCCATTGCGAAGCTGCTCCCTGCGTTAAGTATCTTCTGATAAGCCTTACTGAAACCAGAGCCACCTTATCTGGGAAAAATGACACCTAGCAAGTTTTTAAAGCCGTAGGTCTGTTTGGCTGCCTTTGATGCATTTGCCAGTCTTCCATCGCTATCTATCGCTTCGTGGAGGAGCTGCAGCAGCTCTTGTGAGCCCAGTAAATCACCTAGCTGCAAGCGATGAAATGCTACCAGCTCCAGAGAACAGAGCAGCTTTGTGTTTTAGCAGCTTTGCGTTGCCTTCATCTTCACCCCCCAAAACTTGGAAACAAATACTCATCTTGAACAAATCAAGCTATTTCTTCCATGGGCTAGGAAATAAATTTTGCAGTGTTGAATGTGAGACTGTGGTGCTACATTGGATTGTATGGCTGGTCTTGGAAAAATAAAGCAGAACAATCCTCTTCCCAAAACTAGAAATAAAGGTCTGCATTACCAAACCTCAATGGCAAAGCATTTAGGCAGAGATTTTCCGAAGTAGGAGTATGAGTTTGGCACGCAAATGATATGGCACACCAAGTGGGAGGTGGCCATCAGCACTGGCTTTTGAAAACCTCCTCTTTAAGATGGATCAGTACTGCTCAAACAAGGATGGAAGTTCTGCCACTGAGAAGTAAAGTTTCCAAACCTACTATGCCTCCATGAAGGAACTTTCTGAAGGAACGAGAGCACAAATTTTGCCCCAAACACCAACTTACTGTGTTGGTATCAGTGCTGCATGAGGGCATTTCAAGAGCTTGTCTCACTCCAAAATGACTTCACTTAGTTGCACTGGGCTGCAGTACCTTGAAGTGGTCTCCTCGTTATTAAACAGAACACAACACAGCTTTAAAAATAATAGCAGTAAAAGGAAAAAAAAAGAAAGATGGGCTTAGAAGAGACAGAAACCAGCTGCTGGTAGATGCATTACATCCTCACTCAGCTTACAAGCTCCAAAAGGTTCCGGTACAGGAGTTGAGAAAACCCATGGGAAAATTGAACTTGTGATCTGAATATGTTATACAGCTACAGGATGTCTCTGCTGTCACCAGGTTTGCTTTTACGAGGCAGCCTCCGATAGAAGGGTTTTGTGTTTTAGCTCTCGGATCTCATAACGAAAATTATTGAGTGCTTTCAGACCTTTGCCAAAATAAGTTTCCATTAAAAGTCTCAAAACAGTCTATGGAAGGTTTCTGCTATATTCTACTGAACTCTCCCAATAAATGGCAATTCAGTTTATCCTTGTGGGAAAAAGCTCTGTCAGTGTGCATCTATTCCAGATAATGTGCTAACACAACCCAGAAATGAAAATGTGGGTCTAATAGTAACTCCAATGTGGTTTTTAGGGTGTTGCTTTTCTTGCCACACGTTGGAGCTGACAGTTCCAAGGAGGAGTCCCACAACCCTTGCAACCGCACTTTGCATGATGTGACTGATGCGCTGCAGGACATTGGGACACAGCAAAATACCGGCTTTCTGAAACCTCAGGATTGAGCTCGCGTTCTCAGGAAAAATTAATCCTACCCAGAACTGTAGGGATCTCATAAACAGCAAACACATTCTTACCTGCTCCTAATAACACGCGTCTTCAAGCATGCAAAATTGTCTGCTCTTCTTTTTCCATTTAATTGCGTTTATTTCAAAATTTGGCTTTCTATCGGCAAGGTAAAATACGTTTTACGCTTCAAGAATAAAAATCTCACAAGGTGGAAAATCTGCGTTGGCCTAGATCAGTGACCATGTAAAAATGATGTTGCTGAAGCTCTGATGGCAATACTGCCGCTTTTGAAACTTCTGCCTTAAAGCCTTACTCAATTTTTTTTTGTTTTAAGCTCTTTTTTAGATCCGAACTTGGCTGTAAGTAATCAAACCCTATACCACAGAACAGGAAGGCCATCTCTTGATGGAAAGGTTTTCACTGTGGTCATTATGTGAAAACTTACAGAGAGACAACAGGATTTCAGAAGCAGTGAATAAATATGCACGTCTCTCAAGATGGAGCACTGGAAACTTATTTTTTGCCTATATTTTAGTAGAGTATTAGGTCTCTGGGGTTATTACTGCAAAAGTGTATTATCTCATTCATTCCAACGCATCATTTAAAATGCTTCCTCACCAGTGATTTTCAACCTGTGCTCTGCATCTCCCTGGGAGTCCCTGGACTATTTTCATGCCCATGAAAGGTAAATAATGAAAAGCAGGCTTATACTTGCTAGACAGAGGTCTGTATCCCATCTCTCTCAGAAATACTGTAGGTGCCTGCATATTGAGCAATGCTGGAAACCACTGGTATGCATAATCCCATTCCAAATGTACTGTGAACTCCTTCAAAGCAACTCCTGCTGCTGCCTTCCCCCCCACGGCATTGCATATGCACACTTATATTATTTTTTTTTTCAAAGGTATATATAATATATTAAGTGGCCTCTTGATGCCACTATAAGTCTACCTGAAGTACTTAAAAGTGAGACTAAATTTTCAATTCTTGGGCTTGGAAGATAAATATAAATTCTCATTTCATAGACAAAGAGAATGCACATGCCTAATTATGATTAAAAATAGAAAAGTGAATGTGGGGAATAAACAACTTAGTTGCTAGAACATCAGCTCTGCTCCATTTAACCATGACAAGCCCCTGGTGTCCCTGCTTGCTGATCCCATCAATACTCCCCATGAAGGCAGATGGCTGCGGAACTACCATTGCCACACCGTGACAGTCCCACTCCCACCATGGTACCTCCACTCCCATGGAGTTTGGTTGGCCAGAGAGAAAGCATGTTTTATTGTCAAAACGGCATTGTTAGGCACTTTATCTTTGCCAGACAGTGCTAAATGGTCTTTATCCCATTTTAATACATCTCTTGTTCAGGAAACACATGCAAGAGCAGATTGCAGAGGCAAGGTGACTCTTTAGTTTGCAACAGTGGAAATCAGCAATAGTTCAACAAGCTATTTACACCCTCTTGAGCTGATCTCTCGCTATTTTTTTTTCCTCTTAAGGACTGCAGTTCTTAAATGGGAAAAAAGTTTCTGTCTCACCCTAATAACCCAGTGCCAAAAAGCAAATAGTGCAGTAACTATATCCTAATCCTGCCTCCCATTCCTAACACGAAGCTTCATGTCCTGACCCACATAAAGAAGCTGACATCTTCTGAATGCACAAAACCTGACTTGACCCCAGCACTAACAACTCACAGCGACCAACAGCCTGGTTTTGGGAGGCAGGCAGCACACCCCAAAGGGCCGTGCCCCTTCCCTGGAGGGTCCCACCCCAGCCCAGGCTCGGGTAGGACGTACACCTCTCAGCACGGTGCTGCTCATGAAAAGCTGTGCTCCAGCAGCCTGGGCAGATGTTCCTCAGGGCTGCCCCAGGACAGACAGGCGGTATAAGTATTGCACACTGATTTCCGAGCTCTCCCCGAGCATGCACAGTGCCTATCGGTCTCCCATAAAGTCTCGGGTGCTAATGCGCAGATCCCTTAACAAGCGAACACTCCCAGTCATGCACGTGCTTACACGAGTCTCCCCACGGAGCCGCTGTCATTTCTTCCTCTCTTATTTTCAACGAATGCATGTCATCAGCTTTAATTTACACAGAGCAATTAAAGTTCCAGATCAGATGCATAAACACCCCTCTAACTGTATAATGAAGACACAGTGGGCTAGAAAGTGCTCTGGAACAGTTTCAGAAAGAACAGAGGCTCAATATATTTTATAGCTATATACGATACTAACACATACACGGCTGCAAGTGAAAACCAATGTTGTCTCGATTTCACAGGAGTTTATCATCACATAACCCAGACGCTGTAACTACTTCCTTGCTATGACACGAAAAGCTTCTTTCCTTGTTCACCAAATGCTTGGAAGAAAAGGAGGGGGGAAATTACAGGGTTTTTTTTTATGTTCCCCTATGACAAACACCCAAGTGAGTGCAATAATTACTTCTTAGCACTAGTATGTAACAGTGTGTCCCTAAATGAAAGTAATCAGCATATTTATCAGTGACTTAAAAGTGTACTTTATCCTCTATGGCACAATACCACGTCTCAAAACAAAGCTTGAATTCTTCAGCCTGTGTTTTTTCCTCTAGGATCATGCTCCTGTCTTGATTAAGAAAAAAGAAAAGTTTTTGTTTGTTTATTTGTTTGTTTGGGGTTTTTTTGAGGAAAGAACAGGATTTTCTTTAGTTCTGTTATGAGATGAGATATTTACTACTGAACACATGCTACAAATATATGACAGAGCAATAAAGACAATTTAATAGCCTGGGGATCTCTTGCTCAAGAAGCCTAAGAGGTCAAAAGTTACAGTGTAAGCTCATGACACGGCTTTGACATATAACATGTGCTTTCTGAGTGCCTTCTAATTGCAGGAAACATTTCGATTTCACAATCTTACAAATATTCCTGAAGACTCTGAGGTATTTCTCAAAGTGATCCACTCACAAGGGATTTAAAAAATCGACGCTTCCTCTGACCGCCTTACATTAGCACAGAATGCCTTAATGAATGTGTACTTAAAGTGGTCATGGACAGCTGTCGAGGTATTTCCCCTCCTGGAAGGGCCAAAGGGACTGTTAACAGTGATACTCTATGCAAAGCGCTGCAGACGGAGGAAGAGATCTCCCATCGTTACACCAGCCATAGAAAAAACAAATATCAAGTCCAACTGTACTGCAAATATACACAAGCCCCACCAATTCCCTGCCGGTAGGGCTCAATCCCTGCCCCTGCAAGGGCAGAAAACCCACGTCACGCCCCAAGGTTACCGCTCCTGCCGACTGGGTGCTGCTGAATCACCCGTGCCAGCCAAAAGGAAGCAACAGACACAGTTGCTTTCAAAGGACTCATCGACATGAGCTGTCGCTAGACCCTTTGCAGTCAACAGGGAGAGATAAGCAAACCCAGAGACCTATTCATCCCCTCTGCATAGGATACCATGTGCCTTTTTTGCAGAAAGCTAAAGATTTCAACAGAAACACAACATACATCATATTTCACTACAAACAGCTGGCTTATAATGAGATCTAACTTGCCTGTGATTTATTAATTCAGAAACAACTAGCAGATTAATAGGAATGAATGACATCGGTGATAGCTATAAGCAAATTACCTATCCATTGGAACCTACAGAGTCATATAATAGGTAGGTTCTCTGTGTAATGCTCAGCTGTGCCATGCCACCCTCCCCTGGAGACACAGGGAGCTCCAGCGAGGCCCTCTGTGCCTCTTGGGAAGTTGCTCCAGACCTTCATCCCTCTGACATTTATGAAATTTGCTTCTAAATGTTCAGCCTAAACTCGGGCTTTACCTTTCAGACTATTTATATAACTTGCGCTAGCATTGTTCTTTATGTTAAAATAGCTTGTTCCACAGTCTGGTATTATCTTTTCCAATGCATATACCAAGCCGCAGATTAATTCCATTTATTCAACTAGCCAGACTCACTTAGTCCTGTCTCATAGAACAGTGTATTTTCCCTTATTTTCCTTTTATTCTATCTCTTCCAGTTAATATCCATCTTCCATTAAGCTGGGGACCAGAACTGTACACAGTATTCCTGGAGAGGACTTAGCAGTGCATTGTAAATGGCATTAATGCTTTATCCCTACTGGGACATTCTGCACAGTGTATTCTTATTTTCTGCATATACACAAGGGCTCCGCTGTTCTTCCAGCTTAAAGCAGAGCCGGTATGTACTTTTGGTTTGTACTTCTGCACAACTTTATCTAACTTGTATTCCATTTCTTAGCATCCTCCAATTCTACTTAAATGCTATCCAGGCCTTCCTCTTCCTTCTCAGTATCTTTCAGCTCTCAATCGTGAAACGTCACTGGGACAAACTTACATCCTACGCTAAGATCCTTAATGAAAATATTTAATTAGAAATGTCTCAAGAACAATCCTTAAGGACACCCAGTAGACACCTGTCTCCTGAGCTTTTCTGATACAATCTCTTGTGTCCTCTTGAATCAGCTCTTCATCCAAATTTAAACTCTTCTACTAAACTTCACCTCCTTCAAGATATGTAGTAACTTCCACCATTTCGTTATTTTACTTGGGTTACTGAAGTCCAAGTAAGTAATTATCTCCCTAAAATAAAACAAAAGCAAAAACCCAACCATCTCAACAAGAAAGACAAGCTGGTAGGACTGATCTTTGCTAACGCAACTAAAGCTTTTGACTATTTTCCATTTACTTTATTAACTTTAATTTTCCGCTCCTTCAAAACACTTTCTGCAGCTGCGTGCCTTCTCAAAGGCAGAATAAAGGTTCTATCGCTGCGTGGCTTTCTTCATTCCTTGAAAATATGGGGACCTAATTTTATTGCATAGGCCTGTAGAATCATGATTGCCTGATGACAGATTAAATTGCTTGCTTTTTAAATAAAGTATTTATTACTCCTTCTAAACAATACATAATAGGAGCTTGACCTGGTTACGCTATGACTGGGGAGTGATGGGAAAACTGGAGATGATATGTTTCTCTCAGTGAAGATTTAAGCTTGTGAAATTCCATCAAGGATTACTTTCCTACAGATGCTCTCCTGGCCATGCAGCTTTTACTGTACACTTAAACATCCTGTATGTCTCCAGTGTCATATAACACATTTTATGGTGGCAAAATCCAACCTGACACAATTTGGAGTTAACCTCTGATTCATTTCCTTCTTAATCAATGCAACTTTCTGGCATTCACACCCTTTGCAGAGAAATAAGGAAGCTTGGTCTTTTAAATCCAAGTTAATTTTTAAGGGCAAATATGATTTAAAAGAACAAAACCCAGGCAGTCATATCTGTGTCACTGAGGCTCTGTGAGCTGTACTTGATAAATTACCTGTCTGCAATGCCTCAGAAGATACTCAGTGCTGCCTCCTGTACACCTTGTTTGTAAAGCTCTGTTTACTTACCTGTCATGGTTTGGCTAACTATTAACCACAATTAACCCCATGGGGTTTTTTTTCCAAACAAACCAAATATTTATCAGAAAAACAAAACTTATTCAGTAAGCCAAATGCAAATGTTGTCTCAGGCGAGGTCAGAGAGGTCAGAGGGAGCAATAAGGCTCTATTTCCACATGCAGTACTTTGTTCATTATTGCTGGTTGCAAATTAGAGGGAGATAAGTGGAAGATCAGAACCGTAATTTTCTGTTCATTATTGGCTTTCTTAAAAAGTATTTTTTGCACGGTGGTATGTAATCCACTTCCATGTTTCAGGGAGAAATAAAGCTGTTTTCAAGACTGTTGATGAAAACATTTTAAAATTCACTGCGATGCTACTGGCCAATTTTGGTTTTTTTCTTTCCTACTGGCTGCTTCTGAGCAGCATGCAACAAAATATTTCTGGAGCACAACAGATGTCGCATCCTACCAACAACTTCTGCATCTTTATTAACCTCTCGCTGGCACCTCCGCTTGCTCAAACAATAGGGGTGATTGATGGCTTCTGTCCCCTTCACGGTGTCCCCGGGACAGACCCGCAGGGCTACACCTGTGGCACAGCCTTATTGCTCCTGAGACACCGCTCTCACGTGCGGTTAATACTCTCGTCTCCCCGTGTCTAAAAATCGCCAGAAATTGAAGGAGGTAAACCCAACATTTATACTAATGGTGCCAAAAGTAGCCCAGGCTACGGCTGAAATAAAAAATGTAAAAGAGACTTTAAATCTCTTTTAAGTAAGTGCCGGCAGATCAGCCCTACTCTCGTCTTTCTCAGGGGGTGGAGGTGCTTCAGCAGATATTGCAGACATCTAAGTTGAGAGCTCAACTTGTAATAAAACGTTTCACTTTTCCCAGACGGTGCTCTCCTATTCGAGGATGTTTGTGAAACCATGCTGCCAAATCTGTGATTTCACAAACTTTTCCACGGTGATAACATAAACAGTGAGTAGTGATTTATCCGCAGGATCAAGCTGCGTTAAAAGAGGAATGTGAAAAAATGTGCATTTGAAGACATTCTCTCCCCTGAGGGAGAAGGAAAGCTCATATACATGTATAAAATGAACCACATGCCCCAGACTTGCCAGAATTGGAGCTTTTCTTTCTGTGCTTTCTGAAAATCCATGTAAAATTCAATGAATTGAAAAAAATGACAAAATAAAAAGTCCTTTTTGTTAACTGAATTAACCCTGCCTTGCCTCTTAATAAAGCAAATTTATGAGATTTGCACAACAGACCATTAATAATATTCTCCATAACCCACTGAGCTTCCAGGCTTCCTTTTAAACTAGCAGATGATGGCTTTCTCAGGGACGATCAGATTTTGCTCTCAGTTACGTCCACATCAAAACAGAAGCAATGCCACTGACTGGGGCAAAATTATTCCAGATTTACATCTCTCTCATGGACAGCACTGAGTAAGAACAGTTTAAAGATAATCCAGTTAATTAAATCCAAATTCATCATACTTTTAAAAGTTATGAGCAAGAAGAAAAAACTAGTCTTAGCATGTTAGCCTTATTGTTACAAAGCATTATAAAAACGCCTTAAATTCAAGATGAATGTGCACATACGTTATAGCAGTGAAGCTATAACAGGAAGGAGAATAATTTTCCTAACTTAGATAATTGGTTGATATGAAGTTTTGATGAAACGGTCCTTCCAGTAAGAAGTTATCCTCTAAGAGGGCAGCAGCCTTGAATTCCCCCTCATATTTCCTTAATGGCTTTCACATTTTATTTTCTCTGCTGCAGTCAAAACAACTTCTTTGGCAGTCGTATCTTCCTGCACTCCGCAGCCTGTGTGACCACTCTTATCCCCACCGAAGGCATCTGGGACTACGTTCTCTCCTGGATGAAAGTGAGAGCATCTGTCTTCGCCATCAAAATGAAATCCTTCTTATTTTTGCAGAGCTCTCAGGGCCCTGGTTTAAGTGCTGGGAGAACGGGAGGATATTATAGAGGGCTGCTTATGCAATTATCAGGACGTGCATCCACGGTACACAAGGGGGGCAGGGGAGGGAGAGGACAGGCCAGCTACCTGTCCCAGCATCCGCGCCTTGCCCTGGTGCCTCTCCCTCCCTGCTCCAAAAATATGCACCCGGGTTTACAGCAGCCAGCACTGTTTAGAATAACCACATGATCAGAAAGTGCTTTCTAATCTTTGCTTTCCTCCTCAAAAGGGATGCTCAAATGAGTAAAAAAAGTGATAAAACTGCCCATAAAGTAAACTATCCTGTAGTTTATTGTGTACTCGGGTGCCACTCACAGCTGGGCAGCACCATGCAGGGAAACAAGCACACCAGAAAGGATAAGCTCTGTCCTAACATGTGCTACTCTGAAGGCCAAATGAGCATCAAGATCTCAAAAGCACGAGGGAGAAATTACGATCTTGGATCATCGTTTGTTTTGATATGCAACACACACCCCGCCCCCCACCCTCAAACTAGGACACAGTATTGAAGAGCCAGAAGTCTGCAAAGACAAATATTCCCGTCATCAATAGCAGGGCTGTTCTCCTTGTGATCAGTCACCGTCCGTCTGTTGCTAACACATCCAAGGCTTTCTCTACATGTTTCTTCATCCTAGGCTCTTCTTGATTTCATCTTTTCACTTGGTGTTTTCCCATTGAGATTCAGCTTTTTCTTTTCTTTTAAACATCTACCCTCTGCAGTCTGCTTTCTTCCAAACAAGCAGCCAGAAAGCAGTAAACCAGAAGGTTGCTCTCCCCCAACCTCTCTCAATATAGCAAAGAGAAAAAGCCAAAAAGAAAAAAGGTCTCGTTTTAGAAAAGCAAAGCCCAGGAGTGAAGAAGGCGTGAGCTTACTGTGCGGTGAGGAGCATACCCACGGGCTGCAGCCCGGGTGGGTTGGCATGGGCTGGGGGGAATCGCTCCTGCATCCTTGTGCCCATCCCAGAGCCAATGCTGTTTCCTTTCCCAATGCTTGACATCGTCAACCAGAAACCTTCAAAAGCAAAATCCTTTTGCCTTGTTATCCACACCATCCAAAACCATTTGCAAGCTGAAAATCAGGGCTGTGACACGCTCAGAGTAAATTTACCCAGAGTAAATTTAATAACTAACAGTGGAGTTATTGTTTGTTAATGTGTGGGGCCTTGTGCCTTATCGCTTTATTAAAATGTCTACATGTATTTATCCAGTTTCAGGAGGTGTTTAATCTCCTCTGTGACCAATAATAGCGAATCTCTGCCAATATTTGCTATTTCAAAGTGCCAAGCATTAGCGAAGTGCCAATTTCCAAGAGCCATGAGTAAAAACTCCCTCGTGAACAGACCAAAAAAAAAAAAAAAGACTAGATTATTTAGTTCTCTGGGCTGAATGAAAAATAAATAAATAAACCCCACCACAAATAACAACAGAAGAAATATGCAAAAATCAAGACAGCCACGTTTTAGGATGTATTTTACTTTCAGCTGTCGGTGGTTCTCTTAATGGCAGCTATAGGGAAAAGAGGTGCTGGGGTCATCTGTGATGGCAAGGAGGTGAGAAGTAGCACCCCAGCCTCCCAACGCGTGGACACCAAGTGAGTTGCAGAGGGGATAGGTGACATTTCTGCTCGGGGAGCACAACCAGGAGCCGGATCCCAAAGGATCCGAATTGCCCTGCGACGTCTCCATCAGCTCCCGTGCGAAGCAGCGCGAGCTGCCCATGCCTCCGGCAGCGCTGCTGGGGCTGCCCCCGGCTCAGCTCCCGGTGCTGGCTGAGCACCAGGCAGTAAGGGCGTTCCCCAGAGCAAAGCGGGATCACTGTTTTCTAAACAACACACCGATCATGCTGAGTGGCTATTGTTAAAAAAAGGAAGAAAGAATTGTTGCAAGTACTTTTCCAATTACTAAAACGCTTGGGTTTTATCCTTCGTCACAGCCCTGGTTTTCTTATAACAGCTTATATTTATTTGGGGCCACTAAAGACCCTTTGCAGCAAGCCAAGCGAACCCAACTCACTCCGCTGCACTGGATTTCCACTTCCAGCCCCAAAAGGCCATGTCGGGAGGTTTCTCAGCTGCCGCAGGGTGCTGAGAGCCGTCCTGCCTGCCATTTGGTGGTTCATGGTGTAGTCAGGCTCCTGACAGGCAGGGCTGGGCCTCAGCCGCCATGACGAAAGGCTAGGTAAGCATCACGGAGCAAGATGAAACTTGTCCGCGCATGATGGCTGGCTGAAGTCAAGGTTACCGTGGGCTGTAGGAGCTCTTGCCCTGCCATCCCAAGCCACAGACGGGCTGAGCAGAGAAGCCAGCGTTCTGCTGCAATACAGCACGTCCCCCAGATGCGTTAAATAAAAAATAATAATAAAAAAACAATTAAATTCACATACTGAGTTACGTACATGGGATTTGGGAAGAGAGAAGGGCAGGGGGCAGCGAACAGACGGAGTAGGTGCAGCACGAGCTAACTCGGGCCTGGGTTTGCACGGCCACTGAGTCAGCTTCTGGGCTGTAAACAGAAAAATCCAAACCACAAGCAGCAAAACATTACATGCAGGAGGAACGTCCAGGCACCCACTCAGAGGACGGACTTTTCACCAGATCAAGCCTGCTTTTTACATTTTGGGGGATGAGAGGAAAGCAGGGTAACAAAACCAGCTGGAACACAGGATGGCGTTGGCCTTCCCACCCTTTCTGCCGTTTGCTGGCCGCTACCCAGGGTGGCACTGGGAATTTGACAGGACAAAACCCATCCTCAATAAATACGTTGCGTCTCATTACAAATCAGAATTACGCCCAGCGAGGGACAAGAGAGCTACATGTCAGGTATTACCCAAGATTTTATTGCTGCTGGTACCATTCACATACAGCTCACAGGCAGCCGATGCGAGGCCAAATGGGAATTACTCATAGGATTTGGCCTGACACATTGTTTTACTATGGAGAAACATGGGTCACTTTGGTCCACTTGACGGCAGAGCCTGAGGAAGTCTGAAGTCAGCGCAAGTTATTGCTTCTTCAGGCCTCTCTGAAATACATGCTAGAGCCACTGAGGTGCTCCTGGGGACACCGACACCTCCGCCACCTCCATCTCCACCACCCTGATATCCCTTCTCTCCAGGGAGGTACCAGCCAGGATGCAGATCATAGAATCATAGAATCATTA
>NW_009224281.1:2432-2673 GCF_000690835.1 Fulmarus glacialis | reverse complement strand
AAAATAACCTCATCGCTCGCTGGAGCCTGAGCCACACGTGAGAGGGATGAGCTGGCGTGGGCTGGCGAGGGACGGGCGTCCCCTGCGCCGCGTCTCCACGGCCTTGTTCACCACCGCTCGCACAGGAGCACAAGCTCGCTCCTCGCCGTGAGCCTGCGAAGGAGGTGCTGGAGGCAGAGGCGAGGAGCAGCCAGCCCTGCGGGGGTTATCACCGGGGATGTGCTGCGCTTGGCACCTCTGC
>NW_009224281.1:1639-1847 GCF_000690835.1 Fulmarus glacialis | reverse complement strand
AGCCAGCCCAGCCAAAGAGCTGATGGTTTTCACACCCTGTCAGCCTGATGAACGGCCCCGCTCCCTCGGCGCTCAGCGCCTGCAAGGGTCAATTACAGCGATTACTTCAAGGAGTCAAACCGGCTGCCGGCAGCGCTGGAGAAAATCTTTGTTTCAGGTTCGGCTTTGTCACGGGAAGGAAAGAAGTGCCTGGGCGTGTGGCGGGGGG
>NW_009224281.1:0-1604 GCF_000690835.1 Fulmarus glacialis | reverse complement strand
GCAAAAGTCAGGGGGTGGCGGGGTGTTTGGGGGGGAAGAGGGCTCCCCCGGGGCCAGCTGCCCTGTTCTGCTAGCGCGACTGAGCAGCAGCTAGGGTTTGTGCAGCCCCCAGCCCTCTCGGTGACTCGAGAAGGGCCTAAAAGCAGCCCAGCGGTTGTAGGGAGAAGCTAACGAGGCAGTTAGTGGTGGAGAGAGCTTTCAAAAGTGGACGTGGCGCTGTAACGTGAGAAACAGAAAAGAGCAAAACCCTGGCAAGTTAAAAGTCAAGTCACAATAAAGGTGATTTAAAAGTTTGGGGAAGAACTTGCTAAAGGTATTAAAAGCTGAAAATAAGCATGTTTGCATATGTGCCAGGAATAAGAAACCAGCCAGCGAGCCAGTGCAGATCATAGATGATGGAAGCATAAACAGAGCACCCAGGGAAGGCAAAGCCCCAGCAGAAAATCTGAGGGATGGTTTGAAGATCGGGGATGATGCTCAGGCAGTGCCCCTGCAGCAGCCTTCCTGCAGGGCTATGCCAGGGGGCCCATCCCATGGCAGGGGCCTGCTGGAGATGTCTTCCAGCAAAGCGAGGAGCTGCAGAGTGGCACGTGTCCAGGACGAGGTGATGCCAGCCCAGCTGGGGTCGGTACCCGGCCCCTTCTGCCAGCCTGGGGCAGAGGGTGGGGAAGGCGACACGAGCCATAGGCAGGGGGGCTCAGGGGATGTCACGGGCAATTTGGGAGAAGTCATCTATAACAGTGTGGGTCAATACAGCGCTTGGGGAAAACTCAACACCACCTTGCAGGAGGAAGCCATGCCTCGCAAATCAGCCAGGTCACCGAGCGTGGGGAGCAGAGCGATGCGCTGGTCATGGGGCAGCGGCACTTCCAAAACAGTTTTGCCTCGGCACCTCTCCAAAAGCCCCTGAATGCCCAATGGACTGGAGGGACATTGGCCTTGCAGGGAGAAAACGACTGGTTAAAAGACTTGGGGTCACCAAATGTAACGCTGACTGCTGAGCAGGAGCTCACAGTATTAAACTTCAAGCTGGTAAACTGGCAGATGAAATTCAGTATTGATAAAGGCAAAGCAACAGCCCACAGAAAAGCAGCCCTAACTAGCCATGCAAAACGCTGACCTCCTCTTCAGCGATGCTGGGTCGGAGTCAGGACAGCAAACGTAATGCGTGATTAGGAAAGGAAGAGAGAACAACTAAATAGATCCTCCTCTTGAGTATTATGTGCAGCTCTTTTTTCTCAAAAAGGATGTAATAGGAATAAAGGAGAATGAAGAAAGGCCTTAAGGATGCTTGGGAGAAGAGTTTGGAGGCATGGTGAGGAAAAGATAGGGAAATATCAGATGTCCAGGTCACATAAGCTTGGAAAAGCTGAAGGGAGATGACAAAGGTCCCAGGAGCCAGAGTGGCAGGTGGAGGGAGAGCTGGCATCAAACTGGGAACAGGGAAATCACGGTGAGAACAAGTCCGAAACAAAGAGGAGGAATCCCTTGCCTTCCCCAGGCGCAGCTCAGCTGCAAAACCCTCTGCCACAGGCTGTTGGGGCAGCCAAAAGCGCCCAAGGCGGGGAAAGCTGCGCCCACAGATGCTCTGAGTCAGCCTGACA
>NW_009224280.1:7221-7454 GCF_000690835.1 Fulmarus glacialis | reverse complement strand
CCTTGCACCCCCGCCGCCGCCGCCGCCGCCGCACAGCCTCCAAGGTAAAGTTTAAGCGAGTCCCCCCGCCAGCCCTTCGCAACAAGACTCAAACGGAGGAGGGAATGTTCACACGGAGAAGTAGTCCCCTTTGTTCTTTCATTGTTTCTACCCGAACTGGCGGATACAAGGACAAACACTTACCTTCTCTCCTTTTTGCTCCAAAACACACACGTTCCCATCAGCTGTAAAAT
>NW_009224280.1:6594-7179 GCF_000690835.1 Fulmarus glacialis | reverse complement strand
TGTCGGGAGAGTTTGTATTCCATTCTTTTTCGCTCTCTGCTCTTTTTAGCGTAAGATTAAGTTGCCGAGCACGTTGTTGCAAGCTGTAGCCCCCCGCCTTAGTGAATGGTCACGTTTAGGACCCTCTAAGTCCATCCTAATTCTGCCAGTAGAATGGAGGGTATTGGAGGTCTAAACTTTCAAAAGGGTAAGGGCCTGCGTCTATCTAGCAGACCTGAAAACGCACCCAGTTCCTCACTCACTTCCACAAAATGGATATAAACGTTTCACCCCGGACAACTGAATGAAATATACATTTTAAAGCTTGAATGTAGAAAAGCTGTTCCCTCAGCAAACCGGCGTGAAGAAAATCTACCTCGGTGTATTCCGCAGTGGGAATCCTTTCTGTCTGGAGTTTAAAACAAACAAATAAATAAGAGCATCATATAGAAATATTAAGCGTAAAGTTTAAAGGGAAACAACCTCCGAGAGGAACGTGCTACCCAGGGTGGAATGGAGAACCACAGCTTTTTAAAGTGTCCCTTTCTCGCAAAAATGACTGCTTTTCATTTTTTTCCCCCGTGCGACCAAGGCGGGGGAGAGGAA
>NW_009224280.1:0-6422 GCF_000690835.1 Fulmarus glacialis | reverse complement strand
CCCCGCCGCAGAGGGGAGAGGGGCGGTGGGGAGACCCCGCTCCGCGGGCCCGGCGGGGCGGCAGCCAGGGGGGCAGCCCCCTCCTCCAGTGCCCAGGGGCGCCGGATTAATTCAGCCCAACTCCCTCGGCCGGTGGTTGGAGCGGGATCCTTAAGTGCCTTTTCCCCCCGCATCATCACGCCTTTGCCAACTGAAAAATAAACAAATAAAAAAAAAAAAAAGAAAGAGGATGCAGGCGACCCAAGTAATTGTGGGACCGGGAGTGCGTGTTGTCTCACACCCCCCTCCTCCCCCTCCTCCCGATGTGGCCTTAACAGCGAGCGGGAAGGCCGGTCTGTTTCATAGGGCCATATTACAACCAACAAGGTAAATAGGGAGCCGTGGGGGGAGAGGGAGGGAGGGAAGGAGGGAGAGGGGCTTTTCTTTGATAGCGTTTAATTGGAATTGAAACATTCTGGGGCTGTAAACATTCTTTATTTATTCAGCCCACATAAGCGGGCATTGTTTTATCACCATCATAATTACGGTGTCCTTTAAACTGACTGATAGCAAAGGAGATAAGGGAATGCGCCTCTAGCTCCAGATCAAATCGCTGGCTCTCCCCGCTCCCCGGGTCACCAGGATCCACACGGTCCTTGGAGATGAGGAGCGCCGGAAGATTGTGGCCTGGCCATCCCTTACGTCATGGGAGTGATTTGTACCACATTGCTAATTTGGTGCAATTCATAACGTCCTGATCTCCTACGTTTTGCAACTGCTTTTCAGTTTGCGGGGTATGTTTTTTAGGATGTAGTTCCCTAGTGTAGAAATTAAGAGCCATCACCTGTGTGCAGGAGAGGATCTTATTTCCCAATGTTTGTTGCTTTACCTTTGTCTAATTAAAAATGCAAACTTTTAGGATCCTTTCAGAACAAAGCCTCACCAAATCCCCTTCACGTCCAAGGATTTGCAAATTTATAAAGGCTGCATTGAATTCAGCGTGGGTCAAGGGGCAAAAAAAGGGTAGAAGGTCACTGCATTTTGATTATGGGTCAGTAAACAACATGGCATGTAGTATGTGTCCAGAAACTCCTGCTAAAAAGTATTTTAAAACTACCAGGAGTATCAAACTCAAGAAATAGTCTTAGCCCGTGGTGATTATAAATTGCACAAAATTCTAGTGTGCAAGT
This sequence comes from Fulmarus glacialis, assembly GCF_000690835.1. Classification (NCBI taxonomy): domain Eukaryota; kingdom Metazoa; phylum Chordata; class Aves; order Procellariiformes; family Procellariidae; genus Fulmarus; species Fulmarus glacialis. The sequence goes on along the minus strand of NW_009224280.1, from coordinate 5,253 downwards.
GACACCCCAGCCCCCACGGAAAAAAAACACAACTTAAAAAGCACTTAGCAGAACTCTGCATTGCTGCTTTGTTTACCGGGGGAGGGGAGAGGGGGGGGAGAAGAAAAAAGAAAAAAAAAAAAAGAAAAAAAAAGAAGAACAAACCAACCCTGAAACTCCTAGGCGTAAGAGTGTTAGCCAGATTATGATGGTTTTTTTCAGACTGATGGTTGGTATTTCTTTGTCCTACACGTTTAGGAGACTTAGTTATACATTCTGCTTTTTTTTTCGTACTAGAATTTACGGCAAATTTTAGGTACTACAGTCATATTTGGCTGATTTTTAAAAAGCAGAAGGATCCTATTATACTGTTCTTTGACCCTATTACATTTACGTTACTGGACTCTTTGTGATAGCCTCTAGCTGCTTTCTATCTGTGTCCTCCTTGAGCAAAATATGCCCACGAATATCTAAAAGCAGGGTATAGGGTTAGAAAACAAGTTCTCATTTCAAATATATATTTCTGCCCAGCGTCATGAAAGCAAAAGGTTTATTTAATGCTTGTCAATACCTGAACACATGGTCCAGCACTTAACAAATAATAATAAATAATAATAATACTCTAATAATGTGGCAATCCTAGTGTGAAAATGCACATGACCTCTCAGGTTTTCCCGAAGATTTTCAAAAGAATTCTCCCCATTAGTACAACTGCTGGTGGACATCGCTGTTGCATTTCCCAACGAAACGTTTAAAAGACTGTAAATGGTGTGTGCATTACTTCATTGCAGAAGGAATAGGTCAGGCTGAATTGCACTGGTATTTAAACATAATCATACTATGAAAATAAATCAAAACATCACGTAAAAGGAGTATTTTAAATATTACACACATTTTCTTTCTGGAACGACGTGGTTAAGCACTTCCCCGCGAGCCCATATATTTTAACACAAGTTTACAAAAATGAAAGTATACGATATCCAATAAATGGGAATAGGTCTACAGCGAGGTATTATGAATATTATTTTGCTCTTTCTTTCCTAATGAGGTTTATCCTTCGGCCAGACAGCTTCAAGACTGAAATACTACTGACTATAGAGTGTAGATTGCAGATTGCACGCTACTCAACGTGAAAAGGAGCACGTTTGATTGATAGTCTCTGTGTGTGTGTGCGCCTATACACACAACTCTCTGTAGTTGCATGTGTATGTATTTGGCAAAACCGGGCATCTCTGGGCGTCCTTATCTTAAGAAATGTGAGGCAAACCTCCATCCCTTTAATCATGTTCATCTTTGATCACCAGCGAGGGTGACACAGTCCACAAAATTAACAAAGAAACTCCCTTGCTTTTGAGAGATAGCTACATATACATCTGGGTCTGCACACACATGCACGACATACACGCGGACACACGAACACGCAGGCATACACCCCGGCTCCCAGTAAGTAAATAATTGCATAACTTTTCATGTAATTGATACCAGACACCTTTAATTTTTCATTTTCATTCTTTCGGCCAGCTTTCACGTTAACAATCTAAGCCATAAATGTTGGTGGCTATTGATCGCAATTCCCTGTGTGCGTGCAAATCCATTTTCAAGTCCCCTGCCTTTAATGTGCGTGTGCGTGTGCAAGGGGCCTCCGCGGGCTCTTTATCAGAATCTCCCCCCAGCCTGCTCGAAGACGACCCCGGATGCACAACGTGTGCTGATGGCCAAGGGAAAGCACAAAAAAAAAAAAAAAAACAACCCAAAACAAACGATGGAGAAGTAGAGAAACAAGAGGTCTCCGTGTGAGATGCGGAGAGAGATATGCAACCGAAAGTGTGTGTAAGTATACGGTGGGGACGTGTAGGCTGGGCGTCTGACATTTCCCAAGACTTCTGGTGGGTTTCTCCCTGTCGACATTTGGCTCTGCCTCGACCCCGGCGCCCACGGCCGCACCTTGGGGATCACCGAGCTTTGCCGAGGGGCCGCTGCTAGTTTTAAACATTTGGTAGCGCCGGAATTAAGCAAACAAAAATAACGCATTTTTTAAACGGTTGCCGAATCCCACTGCCAGGCTGTCACTGGTAGTACGCGGGTGCGTGTGCCCGTGGCTCCCTGCGTGCGAGCGCACGCGTGGATTTGCACGGGAATCCAAGCCAGCTGAACTACCTGGCAAATAAAGGACTTTTCAGCCCACCGGGGTTTTTGGTAACGTCTTCCGAGCAGCTTTCTCGGAGTTTACTGTTCCTTTACTGTTGACTCCATAGCCTTAACCTTAAAGCAGGGGGAGGAGAGCAGTGGGGAGGGGGTGGGGGTGTTGGCAGCATATAAGTACATCAGGAGGAATTTTTAAACGACCTTATTGTCTCTAGCTCTAGAAAGACTACGATGATTTCTTTTTAGCGCCAGCAGCTGTTTTCTCTCGAAACTTTGCTTTCAGCCTCAGCGTGTACCAGGGTGCCTCTCACACGAGCGAGAAAGAGACAGGCAAGGCTGGGGGATCCAGATGCAAGGCGAGGGAAGGCGAACTCCGCGGATGGTCTTAGCTGTGCCGAGGCATTGTTCACTGCTGCCTCTCGGTTACGTTCAAAGGCTGAAATATCACGAGATCCACTCAATGATCCTTTTCTAATTCGAGGGACAAAATGTAATTTGCTGTAGCTCTGCTTTCTCGGATGGGAATACTATCCCTAGGTTTCAAAGGGAAGAACTAGGCATCGCGGTTCGCACACACATGGATTAAGTTGAACAGCGGCGATTACATCTGCGCTGAGAGCAACAGTAGTCCAGGGCTGACTTTTCAAATCTCAGCCCTCCGAGTTAGAGGCTCCCTTGAATAGACTTCCTCCATTCCCGGATGCACTTCTCCAAATTCCCACTTCTCTCTAGAATTCCTGCGAAATTGGGGGCTCGCCTGCATTTCGCCTTGGCACGCAAAGCTGCGTTTTTACAGAGTGATTATGCGCTTTATTTTAGCTGTACCTGACGGGGTAACACGAACTCCACGCACCATGTTGCCAATACACGGAGTGGATATTGACGTTTGGGATTGAAGATTTTTTTAATTCTTTTTTTTTCCTCCGTCGATTTTTTGCCAAGTCCCAGAAATATGAGATGTCTCATTAATCTCACGGATATGCCTAATTCTGGATGTGCAGTGATACATAAAAGTGCTCGTGTTTGTATCCAGCGGAACACTGGATGCACGGCAGAGATTGGTGATTTTTTTTTTTGCAGCGCCTAACGTGCAAACCGCAAGCAGCATCATTTTAACGTGACAAGGGAGAGGCATGCAGCTATCGCAACATTTGCGAAATCCTCGTTTCTGACACTCGAACAATTTAACGTTCCGAAGAAGAAGAGGTTAAACCTTCATGCTGCTTCTTCAAATTGATTTTAAGGGGCTGCTGTAAATGGAACATCAAAAAGCTGCGGCAGGGCTACTCCGAGCGGAATATGCAAACTGCGAGCCAGAAGCATCCTAGCCCGTTGCGGTATCGTACATTGTGTGTGCCAGCACTTTTTTGTTATTACGTAAAAGCTCTTGGAAGCACCTTGGATATTTTACATTCTCCTTTCTCTGCTGGAAGCAATCAGCACGCAGGAATCCTGACGTGGGCTCTGGGACTATAGGACATTCCAGCTCGTGATCCAGCACGGTTAATTGTGAAAAGTGTATACATTTCTGGCTTATCTATGCTTTGTTATGGGTCTGACGTGAGCCCACGTCCTCCTCCCCCCTCCCGCAATATTACAGGCAGAATTTCAGTTAAAAGTGTTACAGTATCTCGGTGCAGGAACCCGTGATATTCAGACAGCAAAATAACCTTAGTCCCCGGCTGTAAAAAGCTAATTAAGCAGAAGAGGAAAATCAAGAGAAACTCGAAAATGTAAGTATTCCCTCTCGTTAACAACCGAGCATTTAACTTTGGAGCCTCAGAAAGGGAAATACCAGGCTGTTCTGCACGTTTTCGCTAAGCTTCATTTTCCACACAATGCAGAATAAAACGCTAGTTTAAAGCGGCTACGTTACCGAAGGATTTTCCATCGCTACGATCAGACTTATGTCCTTTAAATTCACGGCATGCACAAAAGAGCAACGTTTGTCCAAAATAGGCTAAAAATATACGAAACGATAGGGAAAAAAGGGTACAAATCCTTCCTCAGAAGCTAGCGACGAGGAAGTCTGAGAGGTCTGAGTGTGTTTGAGCTCGGATTGTTTAATAGAAAGATTTATATACTAACTGTATTATTTACTTTGGGAGGGGAGGTGGCAGTATAAGGGTATGCTAATTAGTGGGAGATTTTTTGGGGGAAGGGGTGGAATATCAATTTTTATTGCATCACCTGTCAGGAGTGTCCAATCAGCGTTGGCTTTAGGGGAATTAATTGATGAAGGTGTCTCCGGACGAGCTCACTTCACTCTGTCATTTTATTTGTAGCTAAAGCAGCGGCGGGAATAGCAGCTGCATTTCTTTTCTCTTCCTCCCTTCACATTCCATTATCATAGTTTCCAATGGAAAAGCAGGGAATGAAAGGGAACAGGTACTGATCTTCAGCAGCAACTTAGAGAAACACTTTGGCAAACCTGATTTTTAAGATTATATATTGATTGTAGCCTCACGGTATTTTTTTTTAATTTATTTTTTTAATTTTGTCTAAAGTTTGGCACTTCATTCACCAGGAATAACAGCCTTTGTTATATTTTATTAGCAGGATGCCTTGAGACAAATACAGCATCTGGCTGAGGATTGTGTGTGTGTGGCTTTTTCTTTTTTTTTTTTTTTTTTTTTTTTTTTTTTTTTTCATCTCTCTCTCTCTCTCTGCAAATGCTGGGAATAATTTAATTCACGAAATGGGAGACCTGAAGTCGGGTTTTGAAGAGGTGGATGGCGTGAGGCTCGGCTACCTCATCATTAAAGGAAAGCAAATGTTTGCACTCTCCCAGGTTTTTACAGACCTGCTCAAAAACATCCCGCGAACTACCGTGCACAAGCGAATGGATCATTTAAAAGTAAAAAAGCATCACTGCGACCTGGAGGAGTTGAGGAAACTCAAAGCCATCAACTCCATCGCTTTCCACGCCGCCAAATGCACCCTGATCTCCAGAGAGGACGTGGAAGCCCTTTACACATCCTGCAAAACCGAACGGGTCCTTAGGACGAAACGGAGGAAAATAAGCCGGGCGCTGTCAACCGCCGACCTCCGGCCGGAGCTCGCGGCCACCGACCCCTTCTCCGGCTTCTGGAAGGAGAACAAACTTTGGCTGGGTTTGAATGACTCCCC
>NW_009224279.1:0-452 GCF_000690835.1 Fulmarus glacialis | reverse complement strand
ATGCAGGGGATGTGACACAGGGGACAACGTTCAGGTGCAATGAGGGGCGTGATGCAGGTCTGCAACACGGGACACGATGCAGGGACACAACATGGGACATGCAAGACAGGGGGGACAATGTGGGGACATGACACACGGGACAATGTACAGGCACAACACAAGGGACGCGATGTGGGGACACGACATGGGACATGGACGCAGGGAACATGGACACCGGGGACGCGACGCAGGGGACATGGACGCAGGGGACAATGTACAGGCACAAGGCAGGGAACATGCAGGGGATGTGACACAGGCCGGACATGCAGGGGACCTGATGCAGGGGACGTGACGCATGGGTGTGATGCAGGGACACGACGCAGGGGTACACAGCTGGGAGGTGACACGTGGGACACAATGCAAGGGACGCAATGCCACAGGTGGGAGGTGACACTCAGGACACCGCAGGGGAC
>NW_009224278.1:581-880 GCF_000690835.1 Fulmarus glacialis | reverse complement strand
GCTTCAGTCAGGCGGGACCAGCACGATGAGAGCGGCCGCACAGCAACCAGACAAAGCCAGCCTGTGCCACACTGCAGCCGCGCTCGGGGAATAGGGGTTCTGCCTTTGGAAAACAAAAACACAATAGCAATTAAGCGCTCATCTGAGTGTGACTGCTTGTTTGGCAGAGACTGACCGGAACTTGGAGGCTTTCCCCTCGCCAGCACACACATTTGCCCCCGTTTCCCTCCTTCCCCATCAGTGCGAGAGGCGTCCCGCACCGGAACATCCCGCCGCGGGGAAGCTCTGCAGGCACCGGG
>NW_009224278.1:0-522 GCF_000690835.1 Fulmarus glacialis | reverse complement strand
GGGGGCATGCGCAAGGGGGACAAGTGTGGCCTTTTTTAAAATAGCAGGGCCGAGCAATAGCCTCAGAGTAAAAAATGCCCCCGTAGCAATCCTAATTGGAAGTTTTCTTCCTTACACATGTCTTGTTGCAGATCGGTCCATTTGTTAAGATCTCCCTGTGCCTTGATAATCCTGCCCTGCCGCATTTGCTCGCTCTGCGTTGATGTGGTTTCTCCTCTTGCCTTTCAGGATTATAAAAATCTCTCTCTCCCTTCCTCTCTTTTCCCTCTAAAGCCGGGTTTCAGAGGAATGTTGGCTAAACCTCCTCATCTGCTGCTTTCTTTCCCCTGTGATGGCAAATTCGGCGTCATTTGTGGACTTGCCCAATGCAAACATTGCATTAAGAAGTATTTCAAGGCATTTTGTTGTTGCTCTGCAGTCCTTTGATGTGGTCTATAGGCACCAATTGTTGATGTCTCCCGGCGACTCCTCAGTGTCAGCATATCGTTTCTGTCGGTTCTACCCCCCCTTTCCCCCCGCCAT
>NW_009224277.1:0-1340 GCF_000690835.1 Fulmarus glacialis | reverse complement strand
CCGTTACCTGCTGGGCTGGCAGCCAGCGGCCCCCCCTCTGCCGCGCAGAGCCGGCCGGAGGACCCCAGCTCGGTGCACAAGCTGCCGCTTCCATGAACAAGTACTTTCCTCCGCAGCATTTCTCAGCCCCTTGTCCCATCAGCTCAATCTGCGCTCCTGCATCTTTTTGGGGGGAGAACAGCTGTAAAGATGCGTAGCAGACTGTGAATCTTTCTTTTTGGAGTGGATTATAAAATAGGGTACTTCTTGTCCTTTAGCCTGCATTTGCACTTGCTTTGAGATACAGAGGCAAGATGTTGCAAGCACCTTTGGTGTGTGCGTGTTTCCTAAATGACAGGCTTTTCACCGCAGAGGTAGTACCTCTTCTTTTCTGTGGCCATAACACCAAAGTCAATAGATTTGTCAGGAAATTTGTCAGGATCTGGTTTTACTAAGGCTCATAAAACTCTTAGAAACTTTAAATCTAGAAGTAGATTTTAACTTTGTTTAAGAACTTCAGAAATTTCACACTGGCAAAATACTTGCGTGCCTGGACCATCGAAGTCTAATAGTGCCTGAAGATGTGTGAAGATTAGGAGAAAGCAAAAATAAAACGACAGCTCAACGCAGAATTATGCCAACTTCAGGACTATTTTTCTCGGGCGGATCGTTGTTTGCCTGTTTTCTCATACCGAGTCAAGGATCAGATGTTTCCAGCCCGCAATACGTACGTGACCGTGGCACAGCTCTGATTCACCAGCCAGCTTACAGGGGCTTAACTCACGCAACACCTCTCAAGTACTTTCCTGTACTTGAGAATATATTTTACAGAATTTATGAAGGGGGGTGCGGGGGAGAGAGAGTGTCTGTGTGTCTGTGTGTGTTTGCAGAGTAATTTCAGCCACCGAGGGAAGGACAGTGCTGGTATTACCCTGATCCACTTCCGTGCCTGAAGCTGCGGCTGTGGCCGGGGATCTTAGAGCCTCTCTGGAACTTGAAGCCGCACCAAAGACATTTAAGAAGCCCCATACTCTACCCAGACAGATAGATTTCTCACAATTTCCTATGAAAACAAATTCCTCAGTGGAAATATTTCCTTGCACTTTCTGAGTTTTAAGGGCAGTCTTGCCCGCAGTCCCCCAGTAACCTCACAGCACTGACGGACGCTGCCATCAGTTGAATTTTCCTCTCCCCGGCCCGTCCTCCCGCAGAGTTCCCCCCGGCCCGGGCCGGTCCCCACCGCTCAGCTGTCGGGGGGGACACGCCTGAGTCAGAAGTGCAGGATGGATCCCCGAGTGACAATTAATGCGGGCATCTGAAGGGACTGGCTGCCAGAGGAGGGGTGCTGGACAGTTTAAATC
>NW_009224276.1:3622-4222 GCF_000690835.1 Fulmarus glacialis | reverse complement strand
GCCTGGTGGGGTTGTGCTCTGGGCCAAGGCCATGGCTCTGCCTCCCTTCGCTAGCACAGCGACGGGGACGTCCCTCAGGGGTCTCCAAGCCCAGCGAGGAGGTGAAGCACCCCAGTACACCCTGACCCTGCGGGCAGCACGGGGCACTCAGACCATGCTCCCGCTCAAACACCCTTTCCACCCCTTTTTTCTCCCTAATTCGTTTCCATCCTGCCCTGCAAGGGGAAGGTGGCACTTGGGTGGATGGGGGGGGTGTCTATGCATGGCAGCCCCCCACCCTGAGCACGCAGCGCTCCGGGCTCCCATGGGCCAGCAGGACCCCACAGCCCCAGTCCCCCACACCGGGAGCAGCCGCCACGCTACCAACCCCGGGATATAAAAGAGGAGGAGGTGTAGGGGAGGGCTGGGAAATTAAGGTTTTCAGCGCTGTCAGAGCTGCATCAAACAGGCATCCACCAGCTGATTGCTTGATTGTTATATTTTGGATGTCAAACCGGAGCAAGCAGAAACCTTTAAAATGCATCAGTGCCGCTGCCTTTTTGACGGAGGGTGTTGGTTTCCCATTAACAAGTGGAAAGCGTGAGCTGGAGCAGAAAACTT
>NW_009224276.1:3208-3605 GCF_000690835.1 Fulmarus glacialis | reverse complement strand
TGGAATTGATAAAATAACAACTCCCTAATTAGGCAGAACTGTCAGTCAACAGGCGCCTGCTGCCCTGCATCGGGAAGCAGCAGCAGCTCCCGGTGCACGAGCCCAACGTGCCGGCCCAGCCCGCTGCAGCGTGGGGAGCCCCGGGGAATGCACAGCCCGGGGGGGGCAACAGCCAGAGCATCCCCCCCTCCCCGTTAGGCAGGGCTGGGTCCTGGTCCCAATGCTGAGCACGGCCAAGGAGTTTAGATACTGTGCCTCAGTTTACCTCACCATAAAACCATGTAATGCAACCCGCAGCTTGGAGGGGAAGGAGAGGCCTGACTCCAAAATGCACCCTGTGCCCGCATCCTTCCCCCTCCAAGAGATAACTAACCAGCCTAGGGAAACACATCCCTGA
>NW_009224276.1:2533-2765 GCF_000690835.1 Fulmarus glacialis | reverse complement strand
GAGGGATGCGCAGGGGCACCCAGGGGGTCCGGGGCAGGGGACAGCCAGGAGGGACACGGGGCTGTGGGGAAGGTGTTTAACCCGTGGCACGCTGGTGTCCGACGAGACTGCCAAGCAAAGGGGGTCTCTGCACGCCGCTGCTCTCCCCAGGCTGTAGCCAGCCCTCACACCGCCTGCCCCAGCTGAGGATGGGGCACCTGCATCAGGGCAGGCCCGAGGGTCCCCGCTCCGG
>NW_009224276.1:1928-2351 GCF_000690835.1 Fulmarus glacialis | reverse complement strand
CGCGGGCCCCCTCCCCGGCCCGGCGTTCAGGCAGGGCGTTTCGCTGGTTCCTTCAACCTGCCACCGGCCGAGGGCTGGGAGCTTTAAGCCACAGTGCCAACGTGGGGGCAAAGGGGGCTGCCGGGAGGGAGCAGGCAGCAGCGGTGCAGCCCAGGCAGCGGAGCCACCTGCCCGCAGCCCAGGGGAAGATAGGCAGAGCCACGGCGGAGCCGCTCCGACCCGGAGATGGGCCAGGAAGGTGGAGAGCATCCCATCCCAGGGTGCACCCAGGTGAGCCCACCCGAGCGAGCAGCCCCTGCAAATGCCCCTTCGTGCCCAACAGCAGCTGGACCCTGAGCCTGTCCCTCCCCCCCCGCACATCACGCACCATGAAGCCTCCGGGGACGCAGCCCCCTGGAGAAAGCCACCAAACCCCACGGCGGG
>NW_009224276.1:1064-1335 GCF_000690835.1 Fulmarus glacialis | reverse complement strand
CCGAGCACCCCCCCCCCCCGCCCCCGCCTGTCCATGGCCGGGCACACAAACTTGCTCACGGCTCTGTCCCCTCACCCTCGCTCCCCGGGGCTGCCCTTCAGGGACACCCGGCCGGGGGGGTCCCCAAGCGTCCTACACCCCCAGGGTGATACACACGGCTGCCCGGGAATCCCTTTGCTCCTCATCCCAGCCCTCCCAGCCACCAGTCCAGAGCCCCAACAAACATCCCTGCCGTGTCGCCAGACCCCATCAGTGCATGCCCCCCACTGTC
>NW_009224276.1:0-740 GCF_000690835.1 Fulmarus glacialis | reverse complement strand
GCCCGGCGCGGACGCCCACCCCCCCCCCCCCAGCCTCTATGCAATCCCAGCTCCCGCAGCCCGGCCGCAGGTGCCACAGACAGAGTCCGGCCTCTCTGCCCCAAAAGAGCCCTGTTTGTAACGAAGAAGGACCCCCGTCCGACGGAGCCAGGGCACGCTGTGCCAAGACTGCAGGCTGGTATTAGAGCCCCCGAAGCCTCGTTACACACTAATCACACTGGAGGTGACAGGGCTTAGGGGAGGGCTTAAGAGAAACCGTCTCCTTTTTACTGACACCATCTGGACACGGGCAATCTCTTCCCCCTCCCCAGCACGGAGCCGGGCGAGCGCCAGCCGGAGGGGCAGGGGCCGGTACGACCCCCCCAGGACCCAGCACCCTCCGTGCCCTCGCCCGGTGCCAGGATGGTCGGTGCGATGCAGCCCCAGCTGGCACCGAGCAAGAGGGGGATTGCTGCCCACGTCAGGGATTTCTAACAAGCCCATGGTGCCAGCCGGGAGCAGAGCCGGGGAAAGCCAGCGTGGAGCCGTGGGGGCCGTGTGCTGCCTGCATGGTCCCCCGGGAGGGGGACGCATCCCCGGGGAAGGCAGGGGCTGAGACGGAGGAGATGCACTGGGTAAAAGTGCATTTTTTTACCCAGAACTGGGTAAAAGCCAGCCCGGAGACACCTGTTTGGGGACAGCTCTCCCTCCGGCTGTCCTCCCAGGCACATCGCCGGCGCTCAGGGATCTGGCACAGCTGG
>NW_009224275.1:0-2849 GCF_000690835.1 Fulmarus glacialis | reverse complement strand
TTTTTTTTTTTCCCTTAACTCAGGAATGCATCTTGCTCAGTAGAATTACTAACCCCATATATTTTTCAGTATGGTGACAGACAGGGAAAGAAAAGACATCAGCTAAAATAGAATGGCAATAAAAATGTTAGATGGACACCTACCTGTCTCCCTTAGAAACCCAATACAGTATGCTGTAATTCGCTCTCAATAACTGACCATCAATTAATCTTTTTATAAGAGAGGTTTATGGCCATAAGCTTCTATTGATTTTAAAGTTAAGAATAAAACTGGAAAATAGCCACATGCAGAACACCTTCCAAAAGTGTATTACAAGGAAGACCTTTTGCTTCCCAGCTTAACCTCTGCAAATTTATGTACTGAGAAAAGCTAAAAGAAAGTCCTTGCTAAATTCCCAACAGTGTAAGCATTGCAGTAAACTGCAGTAACTGCAGCAAAAACTGGCCCTACTGATGCACGGGGAGCTCTGCGCCTTAAAGAGGATTTCACACATTCTAAGCATCTTGAATAGAAGAGGAAATCAATGTTTGCCACCCAGAGCAACATATGGAATTAGTTCCCATCCAACCTCTGAAAAGTCATTTATTTTCTATCCTTGAAAGAGTTTTACATCACGGAAAGTTAAAATGCATTGAGTAAGGTCTCCAAATAATCTTTAATCCTCCATCTCAAAGCCTTCTGTCTACCTCCACAAGCTACATTTGAGTGAATAATAACTTTTCTAAAGGAGAATTCTATGTTGTAAAAGCTTGTTTTTAACCAACTAACAAAACTGGAACCATTAAGGAATGGGCCTTTGCTTTCAAGAGCCAGTACATTGGAAAAGGAACTTCCCCCCGTAACACTCACTAGAAATTAATTATTTCATCATTTATAATCAAAATACTTAATCAGATAAAAGTCACAAGCTACATTTCCTGTCAATGAGAATCAAAAAATTGGGAAGAGATGCAATATAAGCTACCACAAATATAACAGAGAAGCTTACTGTTAATAAAGCTGACATTGCAACATCCCTTTGCGTTTAGGTCTCTACCCCATGTTACGTTGCTGTTGCCATTTATGAACTTGTGATGCATTACAAATTTACAAGTCAACAGAGCAGGCCAGCTGAATTTAGATACAAATGACACAGGAGATCGCAAACATCTATCGACCTTTCTGTCAAGAGGGCAGGGTCAGCAGGAGGGAGAGGGATCATACCTTTCCTTTTTAACTGCATGTCATAAAAGCAGAGATTAGAGAACAAACTGCCTTAGTGTTTTCCCAACTAATAAAATACTCAAATTCTGGAAGAATCTTTCCAGTACCACTGTTAAACACTCCAGGGGTAAGCAGACATCAGGTTCTCTTACCCCTGAGGAGTCACTGAAAGCTATTCTCTCTCCATTACCAGCGCATCCCTTGCTCCTCTGTTTGCACCCAATACACGTGAAATACACACATATGAAGGACTATGGTTTAGGACTGTCTAAATCTGAAGTCAATTCATCACAGGCAAAACGCTACCGATGCTAATGCACCGACAAACCACACGCAAGCTTCCAGACTGGCTGCTAGACAGGTTGAAATCAGAAGCTCACCTGGTGTCCTGGAGATGACCCCCATCTCATCAGCCATTCCTTACCATAAGCAAGGCAAGGAACATACGAGCCGACAGCCTGAGAGCTACGGCTGCGCCAAGGGCTCAAAGCTTCAGTTCTTCAGCATAATTTTCATGTAAAATCTTGAAATAATTATTTACGTTTACAATCTCTTCTGCAGAATGTTCTCAAATTTTTAGCCTACTTCATAAAATTCAGACGGGAATTCCACAGCTTGGCACGCTTTAACTTCTTCATCTCTTGAATGGAGAGTTCTAGATACGGAAGGAAAAAATACTCAAAAAAACTCTTTCATGGACTAGACCACAGCTCCTGTTAAAACTACTGATGTTCAATTTAGTGTGATCGGATTTATTTTTAAAAATACAGAGATTTATGTTTTAATTTCCAAATCATCTTTAGAGGGAACGAAATAGGATGGCAGTATTATTAGGGAATGCTCATTATTAAAACTATAAATCCCTCCAAAACGAAAATAAGTCATCTTTTTTTCCCCCCCCAGTGTTGAAAAGGGTAAAAGTCACCTCCCAAAAGTTCAGTAGACAATTTAATACCTTATTCAACTAAAGTAAGCGTTTTGTTGCTTCTCTGAGGAATACTGGGTACTCTAAAGACATTCGAGTTTGGAAAGCCCATGCTCAACTCTCATTCAGCAACGCGGTCAAATTCATGTCTTACAACCAAGATGTGCCCCAGATACCCCAACTTCACCTGGATTTAAATCCTCTCTGAAGCATCCAGTTAGCAGGTCTGCTTTCCTAAATCATCAATGAAGTGACCCAACAATTAAAAGGTGCTCATATACCACACCAGAAGATGAGATTAGAATTTAAGTAAATTGTTAAATTAAGAATTAAATTGTCCACAAATGAATGAGGGTTAAGGGCATTTTTCTGTTTGGGGTTTTGTTTGGTTTGTTAACTGCACTAAAAAAGAGTCTTTCTACTACTGAGTTCATTTAGGGCAAAATTTTCAGAGACATGCACCCACAGCATGTGCGTGTTACTGCATCTAATTAGAAAAACAATCAATTAACTGCTGCTTTTGCTTAGAAAAGTTACAGGAAAATTCTTAGTCTAGTTTCCAGCAGGAAAAAAAAAAAAAGAGAAAGTACATTATGACTGCCCCTCCTCCACCCCCCCTAGCTCTTTCAAGGTATTCTTTCATACTTCCCTTCCTCCAGCTGCACATGAGGATAATTCCTTCTCTCTTTTTTTAAATATATAGAGATATATATAAAAAAGA
>NW_009224274.1:0-239 GCF_000690835.1 Fulmarus glacialis | reverse complement strand
CCACCACCCCAGTCCTCAGCCCGGTCTTCCAGCCTGAAGGTGACCTGCCCCCACAAAAACATCGTTAACCCCCTAGGCACATTAACACACAGCATCATCATCATCATCATTATCAGCATCATCATCACCCCACTAGTATCACCATTATGAGAAGCGGAGAGAGAGAAGAATGTTACTCGACCTTTCGTCCCCTGCATGTTGCCTGTCAGAGTCGGGCATGGTTTGGGCGAGGACCTGGC
>NW_009224273.1:464-1644 GCF_000690835.1 Fulmarus glacialis | reverse complement strand
CGCCGGGCTGGTGAGCTAAACCCCTTTAATGGGCCGTTTGTTTGGTTTTGCAGCTCCCCTGTATTCTCTCCTGCCATCCTGCTGCAAAACCGGGCGCGCCACAAAGCCCACCAACCTTGCCCAAATCGTCCCGACTTGTGAGCGGAGGCGGCTGTGACCGATTCCAGCGAAATACCTTGCGTCTGGGCTCCAAAGCCCAGCTAATCTCCCCGCCGACCCAGAGCGGGTCCTTCCCCGTCACACGCCTGCGCTGCCGGCGCAGGGAAGGGGGACGACGCTTGGAGCCACTACAGACGCTGCAGAAAAGGCTCTGCCTCGGTAGCGAGCAGCTGGTGCGGCTAATCCATTTTCCGAGCGCATTAGCGAGATGCATAATTAAGAGTTCTGTCGAGGGGCGAAGCAAAGCAAACCATTAGACTTGTTTAGAACATTCTGGCTAGTCTAATACCCGCTCAGGACCTCCTTTTCCGGCGAAAGTCATTGAGGTGATCCTCAGGCAACGTCCCTAGGATTTCCCGATGATGCCTGCGTGGCACTAATTTTGAGGAAATATTTGCGATTCCGTTTGCCGTACAATCAAGCACAGTGAAGGGATCCTGCGGGTTTCGGGGGGCTCGTTAACCACTAGATCAATTCAGATGATGATCCCTTTTGAGAGCCCTCCTCTGATTTCCAGCATCGCTCTTTAAAAATCTGCTCTCTTCAAATGAAACAAAGCCAAGGCGTGCGTGTTCAGCCCCGCAGAGCTCGGCAGCGCTTTGCCGGCTTGCGCTGCCGGAAAATCTGCCCTAACCCTGCCCGAGGCTGTAACGGGAGCAGCAGGGCTTGAGGCACGAAGCCAAGGGCTGCTGGTGCCCGTTCGAAACGGTTCATCAGGCTGAGCGAGGGAGGATGCTCGCCGGAGCCCGGCTCCGAGCAGCCCGTCCCTCCCAAGCTTTGCAGATGGCTTTTAGATGGCGAGACTGGCTTTCCCTGGCTCCCGTCCCGGGGACCGGCCGGCGGCACAAGCCCTTCGAGGCCGAGCGTCCGTCTCGCCGGAGCGTGCGGGGAAGCAGCAGACACCTCTGACGTCCCCTGACGTCCCCAGCGCTGGGGCTGAGTCAGCAGAGCCGGAGGCACCCGGCAGCCAAGCCCTCGCGGGAGGGAGCAGAGCCATCGAAATCTTAGCAGAAACACGAAG
>NW_009224273.1:0-222 GCF_000690835.1 Fulmarus glacialis | reverse complement strand
TTCCCCCAGCCCCGGCCAGCCGCCTCGTCGTCGGAGGTGGCGGCGGCAGCGGCGAGCGTGCTGACAAGTTGCGTGCGTTGTACACGCCCGTTAACTTGTTTGCTTAATAAAAAATGCATAGTTACCGTGCCGCTGCACGTGGCTCCTCTCTCGGCGAACCGCTTCTTACAAAGCCCACAAATAAATACTGCCCGGGGCTGAAATCAGCCCAGCTTGGCCCGC
>NW_009224272.1:0-211 GCF_000690835.1 Fulmarus glacialis | reverse complement strand
TCGCCGCCGCGCCGGCGAGCCCACGTGCGATGCCAACGTCTCCGGAGCAGCAGCGACGACGGAGCATGGGGGAGGCAGCCGGGGTTGGGTCCTCTCCTCCTCCGGCCCTGGGGGCTACGCGTCCTACGCCTTGGGGGCATCCAGATCCATCCTGTCCCCTGCGTCCCCACCCCATCAGCCTCCCATCCTTGGGCTAGATCCCGGTTTGCAT
>NW_009224271.1:0-286 GCF_000690835.1 Fulmarus glacialis | reverse complement strand
ACGTGTTTATTCCCCCGTGCTGCCCGGGCGTTTGCAGAAAACGCCGCTGTCTCCACCAGCTCCGGGGCCCAACACGCCACGGGCCGCTTCCCGGCCACCCAAGGTGAGGTTTCTCGCAGAGGCCAGCCCTGGATTTGGGGGTGAGCAGGGATGCCAGTGGGGAGGAGAGCATGCCCCTCCCCGGGGCTCACCGCTCCGGTCCCCCCTAGATGGGCTTCCTGGCGTATTCCCGGCGGTACTTGGCATCCACCCGCGTCAGGTACCAGGTGCCGGGGAAGAGATCCGC
>NW_009224270.1:0-248 GCF_000690835.1 Fulmarus glacialis | reverse complement strand
TGCAGCCACCAATGCCCTGGGCACGGCCATCAGCTCCTGCACGCTGGCTGTGGCACGTAAGGATGGGAGGGGGGGACCTCGGGGGACAGAGGTGCTGCCCCGCAGGGATAGATCACGTGCCAGGCATGCACCCCGAGGCTGGGGACCGGTTGGAGCAGGTCACTTGAGCTCTGCTCTCCGCATCTGCAAGAGACTGGGACTTTTGAGGGGGGACAGGCTGGTTTTGCGCAGGCACTTCCAGCATCTCT
>NW_009224269.1:4180-5748 GCF_000690835.1 Fulmarus glacialis | reverse complement strand
TCTATCCCAGCTGAAACCAGGACAGTATGCCTGAATTCATCAGGTGTGTTTAAAAAAACAATTAATGTAATTTTGTTTTGTCTAATGAATCAGTAGAATTTATTTAGCTTTATTCTTTCAAGTTGTGAATAACCTTTTAATTTTATGAATTCAAAGCTTGAGTTTCTTCTATACATGTGTGAACAGTGTGTACCACCTGCACCTGTATCACTTGATTTCCTTTCTCTTCAATAGAAGTAGACAGATTCTTCCAGAAGTTTTATAGGATCAGCCATTCTGGGTCCTCTTCTGTTCCTCTTAGTGGCCGTGGGGCTGGGGTAAGGCCCTATGGAGAGTAAT
Source organism: Fulmarus glacialis (assembly GCF_000690835.1). Taxonomy (NCBI): domain Eukaryota; kingdom Metazoa; phylum Chordata; class Aves; order Procellariiformes; family Procellariidae; genus Fulmarus; species Fulmarus glacialis. The sequence continues at coordinate 5,409 of NW_009224269.1, read as the reverse complement.
CAATACCGAAAGCTAAGATTAGCTTTTCTAAATGCATTATTTGCTATCACTGAACACTGTTCCAGTATAGGTTTGCAATTAGATAGAGAGTACTTTCTTGTGTGATATAAAACTATTTGACAATATTTTGATGTATTTGGTTTACATGGCAAGGTTTTGGTAGCTGTGGAGACCTGCAGGGGTGGGTTCTGTGAGGAGAGGCTGGGGCTGCCCTGTGCCGGACACAGCCAGTTCCAGCTGGCTCCAACAGACCCACCACAGGACACAGCTGAGCCCCGCAGTCAAGATGGTGGCACTTCTGTGATAACATGTTTAAGAAAAGGAAAAATGCTGCCTGGCAGTGTGAGGAGTGAGGGGAAAAAAGTATGAGAAACAGCCCTGTGAACACCAAGGCGAGAGAAGGAGGGGGAGGAGGTGCTCCAGGCACTGGAATAGATATTCCCCTGCAGCCCATGGAGAGGACGAAAGTGGAGCAGGCTTTTCGGCTTTTCCCCTGCAGTGCATGGAGAGGACCACACTGGAACAAATATCTACGCTGTAGCCTGTGAAAGGCCCACTCTGGAGCAGACTTCTGCTGACAGGAACTGCAGTCCATGCAGAGGATCCATGCTGGAGCAGGCTTATCCTGAAGGACTGCAGCCTGTGGGAGGGACCCACACTGGAGCAGGGGAAAAGTGTGAGGAGGAAGGAGTGGCAGAGAGGAAGTGTTGCAAACTGACCATAACCTGTCATCCCACATCCTCCCTCTGCTGCTTGGGAAGCGAGGGAGGAGATAGAGGACTTGGCAATGAAGGAGTGAAGTTGAGCCTCGGAAAAAGTGGTGGGGGTGGCAGGAAGTTGTTTTAGTTTTTGTCTTTATTTTTAAGTTCTCAACTCTATGTTAATTGGAAATAAATTAAATTACTTTTTCCAAAGTCAAGTCTGTCTTATCTGTCATGGTAATTGGTAAGTTATCTTCCTGCCTTTATCTCACCCCATGAGTTTTTTCATCTAATTCTCCCATCCTGTTGAGGAGGAGGAGTGAGACAGTGGCTGAATGTGGGGATCTGGCAGCCGGCCAAGGATAACCCATCACATTGGGCAAAAAGATTGCAACAGAGAATGGAAAGAATAAAAGACTTCTAATTTTGGGAAAATGCTTCTATTTCTTTAGTATAGACTTGGTTTCAGCTGAAATAAGTGAAACCCTCTGTTGTGTTTCCTTGGTGGTGACAAATTTTCTTCAGAAC
>NW_009224269.1:0-4158 GCF_000690835.1 Fulmarus glacialis | reverse complement strand
AATAAGCCTTTTTTAGACTTACTGTGTAACCGAGTTTGCAAAATGAAAGATTGCATAGATGGCTTGAAAGATCTTTTCCAGTTCCAGAATGGACGTAGAATTAAGTGCCCTTACTGTGGTAAAAAAGTTCATGATTGTCCCAGATTCAGCTCTCTTACAAGATCGTGATAAGATACAGACATCTCATAATGCCTTAGAGGTTGCCTGATCTGTTTTGACACTCTTAAAATGTGCCAGATGAGTATGACTAATAATTTTCTTTAGAAAAAAGCTGATAGGTTATTGTTAACTTCAAACACATATTACAAGAAACAGTGGGACTTTTTCCCGTAAGTACTTAGGTTCCAATTTAAGTACCTCACTGTGTTGAAGCCTATGTGGTGTTCTCTACCAGCTTCTAAAAACTGATGTGAAGATAAACAGAGACTGAATGTTCATAAATTACAAATTGGTACAAATTATTTTAGAAACAAAAGTACCCCAACCAACCAACCAAACAAAACCAAACAAAACCCCATATCCATTTGAGTAAAAATATTCAAAGAATAATTTGATTCTTAATATTAGTTTTATTCATTATATTTCAGTCACACTTTCAGTGAAAATATTTTGCTACTAAAGGAAACTTCTTATTAGAGAAAGGAATACATGTGAAGTCACCAGTAATCTCTTACTTAAAGCACTGGTCTGAAGAATTTCAGCACAAGACCTTGAAACTGTATCTCAATAACTAGGCTAATTCTCGTGCAAAATTATTGGAAAGGTCTTGGTACAAAACAGGTTAAAAAAAAAAAAAAAAAGCCGGACAGAAAAAGCATTCCTTATCCAGCCTTTAGGTAAGCAGTATTTAAATCAAACAGGGGTGGGAGGAAAAATCCTTGATGGGTTTTAAAAATTACATGTTGCTTGCAAGAAATCACTTACGACAGCTGGCATATTGGCCTGTGCCTACCACTACATATTTTCATTGCCTTGCATTGACAAGAGAATAATTTAGTTGTGTTTATTCACTTCTCTTCCTCATCTCTTCACATGTGTTTTTCTTCTCTACTATACTAATTCAACAGTGCCAAATGCTAACGAAAATAAACCTGGTAAAATGTTTAGTATATTTTTGTCAAGGTTAAAAAGCTAAACTAGAAACATTTCTTTGAGCTATGAAGAAAAGAAAGATTTTGATTTGATTATCTATGGTAGTTATTTAATTTAAATATTTTTATTGGTCTTAATGAATTAAAAATATAAAATATGGAAGAATGCCAAGTTACTTTAAGAATGAGAATAACGTGTTCTGTCTAGTCAACTAGTCAACCCACTGAAAAACTTTTATGCTATCCATTTGACTACATATAAACCTCAGTGGCATCAGGGGGAAATAATGACACTCCCAGAAGCCATTAAGTGAGAAACTATAGTATGTATTAAGTTCAGAGTACAGTACTTATTTTAAACTGCTTGCATAAAGTGATTCATTAAAAAGGGCTTCAATTGGAGATACAGAAATTTATGATAGGCACTGTGGAATGAAAAATCTAAATGTGAAGACTAGTAAATAATGCAATAAATTGTTTAGAGGGTTTCTATTCTTTGTGATCTTTAAAAAGAATTTTGATAAATACTTCCCAAATATGGCAAACTGTATATAATTCTTTGGATGTTGGAATGCATAATCTGAGGGGTTTTTTTCTTCCTCCCCCTCACCTACATTTTTATTGAAGGATCACCTGACTATTTGTGAGTAAAAAATCTGTGGCTTTTCCTGTTTCTCTCTTTTTTTTTTTTTTTTTTCTTTTTCAGAAAGTAGAGGCAATCAATAACTTATTTAACATTTAATTAAGAATATTGTTCTTTCAGAAAAAAAAACCCAAAACCTTTATTGTCATAGTTAAAACGTTTTAAAATAACATGATAGTAATAAACCCAAGTTGACCTGCTTCTTGACAGTGTCTCTTTGGCAGACATTGTCAGATACTTGAGAATAATGTTTAAATCTAAATGCATTTGGAAAGAGAGTTGTCACAAAGAGGTTTTTGTATCAGATATTTCAGGTTATTAACTAAAATGAATTAAATAAGCCTCTGAAGGCACTTTTCTCTCCCTTCTGACTATGGAAGGAGCTTACATAGCTTAGTTTAGGCAATATGCCTATCTAAGACAGCTGAAATTGCAAGAAATGAATAGTATTCTACTTGTGCGTCATCTACAATGAAGTATAACTTTTTTCTTTTTTTTTCTTCCCCCCACTCCCCCACCCCCCCAGGGAGTCTCAATAAAGCTGAACATCTCAACTGGTGCATGAGAAATTTGATTCTGACTATAGAGTGTAGACATAAGGGAAAAGATGCATACAGAAATTAAACCAGACTCCTGATCAATGATTCTGACAAGAACTAATTATGTACTGCAAAAGGAATGGAAATAAACTACATGACTCCCATGGTACACTTAAGAAATTCCAGCACCATTTGTGGTTTCACATTATTGTCAAAACCAACAAATCAAAGAGATTTCCTTTACGGGTTTTCCTTTACAGGAAAACAGAATGTGAATGAGTTTTGATTCAGACTTTATGTGCACAATTAATTATTTTCTTTAAAATTAATTATTTTTCCAGGAAGGTTGCTTAACAAGGTACATCTCCCTTGGCTGACTTGAATGTCGAGCTTTAATCTTTATATCACTTTATATGTCACGAACAAAATACATAATAATTTGCGAAGAAGTAGACCGAACATTGATGAGAAGACAGATGCTGGATACTCAGTTGTTTTTAAATACACTGCTTTCTTGTGTTACTAAATACACTGCTTTCTTGTGTTACTAATTTTCAAATCTACCTCCATATACTACTTTGAGACAAATTACAAAGTTGTAAATGTCAGAAAGTTATTTGTGATGAATAAAAGATAAGAAATTTATACCCAGAAGAATTAGTAATGAAACAGAGAAAGACTACACTGCTTTGAAATAAAATCAGGCGAGAGCTTTAGTTATTTGCCACCTTACAGCTACTAGGGAAAAAAAAAAAAATCCAAATATAGTAAAATTACCAGAGGTTTATATTTGGAAAAACAATAATGCAATTTCAGCCTAATGGCTTCAGTCAGAGCTGTGAAGCCCAGCTAAAAGCCATAATGACTACATTTTGAAGAGAGACCCCTTAATGAAGCATATTGATAAATGATGCACTCGAGCACATGCAGATATTCTGTTCCGATAGTACGTTTGTAATAAGGGGGGGGGTCAGTATAGTCAGTAATGGATTTATCGCTCAACTACCAAATAGTCCTCCACATAAGTTCCTAAAGTTATTAATTAATTGCCAACAGTGATCAAAAAGCACAAAGTAATATTTATGGTCTCTCACATACATTTTCTTATTCTGAGAGAATAGGGAGAAAAAAAAGTAATGAAGACAATTTAATTACAAAAGATATCGTAGTGTAAGGGGAGGAGGGAAGAATTTCTTTGTCTTAATGCTAGTAACATGCTAAGGTAGCTAATCTTTGGTAGAATTCTTGGATTGCTCAAGTCAGTAGATACTTTCAAATGCCTCTCCTAGGGTTGGGTGGATCACCTGGGGAGCTTGGGTAGTTGAAAATAGGTGCCTAAAATTTTAATTGCTCGAGTTGGAGCAATCCTACCTTAAAGGTGAAACAAGTGTAATGATTAAATATCTTCTCATATAATCTGGATATTTAAGGATTCAAACGTTTACACCTTTGTCTATTACTTCTTGGTAGTCAGCTAAAAATGAAAACTGTTGGTGCAGAACATTTCCTGAAAGAATTACTGACCATAAATTTATAGTCATTAACTTACTGAGTGCCTGTAGTGGGTGTACATGGTCAGGTTTTGGTAGGGGGGATACTGCAGGGTGGCTTCTGTGAGAGAGGCCAGGGGCTGTCCCATGCCAGACATAGTTGGTTTCAGCCAGCTCCACAATGGACCCACAGCAGGACATAACTGAACCCATCAGACGAGCTGGTGGAACTCTGAGAAAAGATATTTAAGAAAGGGCAAAAATGCTGGACAGAGAGGAGGTGAGAAAAGAGTGAGATGACAATGAAAACAGACTGAGAAGTTCTTGCCTAGAGAAGACAATTTCAGTGCTCCTTTATGTTTTTACAATGTTTTTACAAGTATATCAATGACAAA
>NW_009224268.1:17708-22557 GCF_000690835.1 Fulmarus glacialis | reverse complement strand
GGCGAGCGGGGCTGCTGCTGGCTGTGGTACCGAGCGGTGAGGAGAGCAGCTCCTGCGGTGCTACTGCTCTGATTTCGTTCTCTAGGAGGTTTTGTTTTGTGTTTTTTCTTAAAAAAGAAAACAGTACAACTAATCAAAGCTAAATCGGGTGGGCTTTGAGGAACAAAGAGGTAGATGGCTATGCAGGTTTTATTTGCAAAGTGATTTCATCTTTTGAAAAAGATTGAGATAACACTGTTGAGCAAAATAGTGATTCTGTTATTAGGAGAATTTATTTCATTAATTGGGCCCAATGTGGCTTGTGGCATTGTGCATTACTTACTGGCGTTGGTGTCAAAGGGCGGTTGTGTGTCCTGGCATCACACCGAGCCTGCTGGCAAGTGTCGCGTCACTGTGACGTGTCATGTCAGCACCAAAACCATTCCTAGAGGACGTGGCCTTGTCTCTCCTGCTTTCAACAGTGTTGTTCCACTGGGCCGACGGCTGGCGTTTAGGGGAAGAGAAGCCTTTTTTTGTAGCCCAGTTGGATGGAGGGCTACAAGAAGTTGAAGTTAGCAGTCTTCATCTTGAACTGTCGCTATGGTGAATGGAAAAACAAAAACTGACTCTTTACTGGCGTGAACTGACAGTGAAGTAGGAGATTTAAATTGTTAGAAGATGAAAATATTTCTGGCCTTATAGATAGCAGTGATTCCTAAGGGCTTAGGTCTGCTGTATAAATCCTCTGTTAATGTGACAGTCTGTCAAAGACTTTTTTTCTTGTTTTGGTCCAATTACTATGTATTTATGTGGAATAAGGATAACAATCTGATTTAGTATGCATTGTTGGCAAGCACTAAAAACGCAGCTTGTACACCTACTTTTTTTAAATGTTCCTCTGACTTTAAAGCTCTCAAGAGTCATGTAGAAGGAAAGAACTAGTGGGACATTTTTTTAGACATGCGGGGAGTATTCTGATTGAGATGGGCCTGCTTTTAAAGGGAGATTTTACAAAATTTTCTAAGTCTGGAATCAAAAGCGTTGCTTGAAGGGCTGCTGACTAACAGGCTGCATATACATTGCTCTAATCAGTGAGACTGCAAACGGTGATTAACGCTCAGTGTTTCTGAGAATTATATTGCCATACTTTCTCAGGCAGACCAACATGCTTTAACTGTGACCAGAGGAGCACGTTCACAGCCGACATCCATAGTTGCATAACATGGCAGACTCTGATCAAAATTTTAAAAGAAGTATAGTCAAGAACAGATCTGCTCTTGTTTCCAAAGCCCTAATGAGCAATTGTAGCTGCTACAGTACATAAAATATTAGGCCCTTTCAGTGAAACTAATGTCAAAACTGAATATTTAATCATGTATTTGCTTTTTTGCATAGCTTAAAGAAAGTTATTGCTGAATATAAATCTACAGAGATGAAAGTGCCAATAGTTAGTGTTTTTCACACAATAGAGGCTAGGTATTATAGACCTGTCCTATTTTTTGTTCTCCTTACAAATACAGCTGGTATAGCTTGCACAAAATGGAGATGAGGTATCCATAGCCTGATCTAATTCCTTTTGAAGTCCTTTGCTTACTGTTTGAGTTTAAGTGGCGATAGAACTTCAAAATCACTTACCACCTAGGTAAGTCCTCTTTGGAGCATTGATTTCCCCAAGATCAATTATTACTTTTTAGATTTTTTTTTTTAAGTACCTGAGGACTCTTAGCTTTTTTCTTTTTTTTTCCATCACCAAAGTGGGTATGTAACGAAAGTGAAAATGCGAATGAGGAAGAAGGCTTTAAAAGGAAGCAATTAGAAATGGCTTGTATGGCATAGAGAACAGAAGGGTTTTCAAAGTGTAATAAGTATTTTGAAGGAATAAGCAACATAATTCTCAAGTGTGGCTGCATTGCAAAAAAGCTAAGAGATTAGTTAATCTTTAATCATTCCCATGTCAATTTAGTATTGCTCCCTCTCTGCTGAGGAGACTTCTAAAATAGGACATCTGCCACAAATTCTCCTTAGAGAACTAGTTCATGCACTAATCAATTTCTTCTTTCAGCACATGTGTCCCTCTGAAAAATTTAGCCACAATATCAGTCAGATTCAGATAGTCGAAGTAACAGGACTTTCTTTTGTGATTAATAATATAGATGATGATTCATTGAATAAATTGAAGAGTCCTGGAAATCAACGTAAATGAAAAAGAAAAGCCCTATTGTTCTATCAAATAAAACTAGAGAAATTAGAGTCAAAAGAAGCAGGCGCCTCACTAATGAAAAAATGTAAAAAGAAATATACAGCTGGACAGTCTCCTGTACGATATGTTTTTAATTCATTTCTTATTCCTTGGACAAGGTGATAACAGTGTTCCAGTTTAATCCAATAACCTATCTCCAAAATGATCAGTGTTCTTATTTCAAGCCTTGGTTCCTTTCTGCTTTGATTCAGCTCATATGGTTCCTACCCTTTGATTCTGTGCTCACCTCTTCTCCATGCAACTTGACCTTTTGCAGCTTTTCTCCCCCCTCCCATTTGCCACACTCCCTTTTCTCCTCTCTCTTTCATCTTTCCGTACATATTAACTCAGCAGGATTTTTGCTCTAACCTTAATTTTCCCGCATCCCAAAGCTTCACAGCTAAAAGGTTGCTGCTAATCCTCTTTCTATTTCTCTTTCTTTATAGTGTATTTTATTCATCCACTTTCATTTCCAGAAATACTTTGTATACATAGACATTTACTCAGACTTGTGTATTCTCCAGAAGAAACCATTTTTCTAAGCCATTTTTAATGCATTTTGAGGCTCACCAGAGGTGACAAATGTAGAACCATATCTATACAAGCAAAATTCTTATTGTTAGTATAGCATTAAAATTGTACGATATTGAGAAATATTGCATCCCAGCATTCAGGCAAAGGAGATCACTTCTGTTTGCCATAGATGAGAAAGGGAAATCCTGCTATCCTTCCAAACCAGTCACAAAATTAAGTGGACAGCATCTGGATGAAAGTATCAGGTTTTCAGTATGCTAAACTCTATTAGGCTAATTCTGCGGATCAACTTGCCTGAATTTGGAGGTTGATTAGAAAGCAAAGGTGCTTAAAACTATTCTAATGTGGCACAGTTCTAGGGCCAAGAAACACTACCCCTTTGTGATAACTTTAAGGTAAAAGGCTTGCAGAAGTCTCCTTTGAACCAGCAGGCACTGTAGTTTCATTCACAGTTACAGATGGGCTAGACAGAATAGTCCTTGAGGAAGAACTCTAGGAAAAAGCAAAGTTAGAGCTTTTTGCACAGATGGCCACCTCCATAGTAAAGAGAGCAATCCATGGGAGAGGATTAGCTTTGACCTTTTTCAGCATGAAGGGTAATGCTTGAAGAAGGCTAGGAAGGATGTTTCCACGGTACCAAATAGTCTGAATGTTTGCGGTTTTTTTTATACTAATAATGAAGAAAATGTTGCAGAAAATGTTTTCTCTTCTATGGAAACTCACTGTCCTGGAATTCAAAGAATATTTATTGGCACTAACACTTCCTTTTTAGTTAGTTTTATTTAATTTTTTTAAAGTTGAATTTATTAAACATTTTGAAAATGACAGACATTAATGATCTGCGTAAAATTCATATGCTTACTTGCATTAAAACAAACCATCCTGTTAGGTTATGGCTGTGTAAAGTCTCTGAGATCATAAAATTCAATGCAATAAAATAACTACAATATAAATTGTTTTTTAAAGAAGTGTTAGAACATGTTCTAACGAAATGAGTTGTATGGAATCCTGAACCTACTGAAGTAAAAAAGCAAAATTCACATCGATGCCAATGAGATGATGGTTCCATCCCATTCAAAACAGGGATTTCAGCATCCCCTTCAAGTGGGCTTTCTCAGTGAATGTTTGACACTATGGAAGACAAAAAATTAGTCTTCCATTAATAGGTACTATTTACCAGCTGGTGAAGGATTGGGTTCTTAACTAATGATATTCATTCACTCCCTGACAGGACACTAAGATGTTCAGTGCATGCATGGTGCACTTTCCCCAGGGGTGGGGGTGGAAGAAAGTGTGTGGGGGGGAAGGTTTTTTGAAGGACACTCTGTCAGTCCCATTTGATTGTAAGTGGGACAGACAGGGCATTGCTCTGTGAAGTCTGATGCAAAACACCTGCAGAGTACTTTGTCACAGAAGTCAATTTGCCTGACAGTTTTCAAAGAAAAGCAATTTGAATTAAAGCTATCAGGTTTTGTATCTCTTCTGATCTTTCCACTTTACTTTTGCATTTAAGCATGTACTTGTAAAACAAAAAGATATCGCATGGCAAATTTTAATGTTATCTTAGGAAATAATTCCCCTTTGCATTATTTGCTGTCTTTTCTTTTTGCCAAGACGCATATCTAATACCTTTTTCAAAGGCTTTACTTCAGAGGAAGTGCTAAATGTCTAATCCCCCATGCCCCTCAAAAGTAGTGGTCCTAATATTAAAAAACCAAAAAAATTCCTTCTAATAAGCTCCCATTTGGTAAATGCATACTATTGTCTGTACTTCTAGAATAAAAATAATACTGGCAGAAATAATAAAAATAACCCCAGATCACACATGCCCATGCATAGGAGTACAAGGAATAACCAAAAGAAAAAGCATTTGTTCTTTAGCTTTGTTTCATTAGGTAAAGATGGTTATAGTCTCTGGTTTAGGTTGGATAAATGCAAAGGCTGTTGAAATGTTGCGTTCAGGCTGTTTTTCAACTTTTTTCTAACATCTAGTGAAGATGGTCTCGTGATGGGAAATCCATCATGAGAGGATGGAGGAAAGTCTTTTGGGGGAGGGGAGAGGAAACCTTTTAGAGTTTTTATTGAAAGTTTCCCTAC
>NW_009224268.1:0-17665 GCF_000690835.1 Fulmarus glacialis | reverse complement strand
AAATTTCAGTATCTTTTGGCCAGAAAAAATCTCCAATAGATTTTTGTCAGGAGCTCTTCAAGAATATATCTAAAGGCTTTCACATATCCATATCTAGGTGTTTTTCATGTACTGAGACTAGTGTATATAAATGCATATATATTTTTTTCAGTAGCCAAATGTTAGGCAAATGTTTGACACATTTTTCCTATGGACTTTTTACAGGGTTTAAAACATTGGGGCACTGAAAGAAATGTGTGTCTGATATGGCATTAAAATAGCTTTATAAAACCAGGCAGCAGATCTGCATGAGCAGAAAGGAAAGAATCGTGGACGTAATGCATTGTGAACGCTGCCCTTTATTGAAATACTTAATGTTAGTGTAGTGCTTAGTCAAAGGTAATGTCTAGAAGTATTCTAATATATTCCAGTTTAAATTCATTTCTATTTATATGACTAGAATTTGGATCATACAATGATGGCTGGATTTATATCTAGAGATGTGAGCCAGGGTAGACAATTAAACACAAATGTTATAGAGCTTGGGAGTTGATGGCCAGATCTGTTCCTACTTTTTAGATTATCCCCTTTTTCCCTTCGGGATACCTTGACCTGCTAAATACAGTAACTTCTTCAGTATATCTGAGATGGAAATACTAACTTCATAGATACTTCTTCTCAAGGAGATTTGATTAAAAGATTTTTTTTCTCTCTTTGTTTTTCTCAGGCTCTGGAAAGCAATTCGATGCCCTTGTTTGATAGTGTTGTCATTAATTTTTAGTTTCTCTTTTTCTAATAAGCTATTACATACTCAGTCTTAATGTACAAACCCCCTCTCTTTTCTTGCTGTAAGCTTGGAAATGAAAAATAAGACTAATGGTATTCCAGCCAGGGTATGAAATGTTAATCTATGCCAGGTTAGAGGTCATTACATAATCTGGTATGCAGCAAAACATGTTAGATTAGAACAGTATTTTCCTCTCCTTCCCAAAGTATTTCATTTCTTAAAGCTGTTGCTTTACCTCTTAAGTCTAGGTCATTTAAATGTTATTGCTTTCACCAGCAGCAAGTGGAAGAATGCTCATATTATTCTGCTGATACCCTCTGAACCTGTTGAAGCAAATTAAGGATGGCACTGATGATCTGTGGTGGTGCTGAAAACCTGCAGAAATTTTTTTTCTTTTTTGTCCAGGTGTCTGTTTTACATGAATCTGTGTAAGGTCTGCACAAAATTACACACTAACCTAAGTATGTTTAGGAATCAAACTAACAGTGCTTGTGGGAGGGCAATTTTATTGTATGTGTTGTTTTAATATTTGAAAAGCTAATCTAGTACACACTGGGCCAGGTCCTGATTTCCTGTCTGCTATACAGAAGGCTGCAAGGAAATCAGTTTTCCCCCTCACAAGAATATGTGGGTACTGTCGTGGGCTATTGATCTAAGGTAGTAAAGACAGCCTAAATGCTGGTGCTCAAAAAGCAGCATAAGATCATGGTGTTTCAACGGCCTAAAAATTGCTGCTTATTAGAAGAACTCTTAGAGCATCTAAGAGCACCATGCGTCTGTGAGACTGCTGAAATTGGAACTGTCCCAGATGGCCCTGATAGCAGTGGTGGGTGAACGAAGTATATCAATGCCACCTCAAACACATTGATCCAATTACATAGACGCAGCATAGGTTCTGTATCTGTTGTCACTTACAAACATTTGAAGGGTTATTTTTGCCCTCTTCCCCTTTTTAACTCTACTTTTCTGGGGGGGAAAAATTGAACATAAACATATAAGCCAGATAACCAGACAGAGCAGTGGAAGAAATCTTCTATATTTGAGTACTCTAGTATGGACTCCTTCCCTTTCAAGGGGTTTCTTTGAATCAGCATACATCTGCCTGGAAAAAACAGGATTATGCTATTATATCAACACTACTGAATGCACCATAACACCTGAGGGTACTTCTATCAAGTTGGACAGAGACAATGTAAGTGCCTGGATCTATTGGGCAGTCTTGCTATGCCACCCAAGCCTCCAGGGCATTTCACAGCAGTTTTACAAAACGAGTATTTCCATACCTAGCATACTGACAATTATTTTAATTTGTTTAAATTGGCATAGCCCTGTGGACAGCTTATTTAAAAGCTACACACACTATTATGTGTTCATTCCCTAAAGGTATTTTTACTGCAGGCACATTTGGCATTGAATTAATTATTATTCTAAAATGTACTTTTGGAGTCAGCCTAGTTTAGCTGGATGAAAAAGCTTTGTGTGGAAGAAATGGTGATTACAATTTGGGGTCCATAATGGTTTACAAATGTCAGCTCAATTAGCCACTTATGGAAAGTGGGCCCATTTTCCTGAAATCGACTGAACTGAATCTTTAAATGCTATTAATTGAAACTGCTTATAGTTGTCCTTAGCATCAGTGGAAGCTCGCAAGCTTCTCAAATACATCTACGTGTTCTTTCTGTTCATTGCAGAAGGGTTTTTTTTGGTGTGGTGGTTTTTTGTTGTTGTTGCTTGTTTGTTTTCTAAATTAAGTATTTGTTGCTTTTTTAATTGATCTTTACTTTTTTTTTTTAAATTTAGCTGGTAACTTTTTCTTACTGAAATCTGTCCTTTCCCAAGTTCCTATTAAAGTACCTGGTGTCTCACAACCTTAAACAAGGGCAATAACATCAAAAATCTCTCATGTTGGAGAGGATTCAATGTAAGTAGTGTGATTTGAAGAGAGACATTTCCTAATCTTTTGGCCAGGTAGAGTCACATCATTGCTGTGTTTGAGCTCAGATTCAGAAGGGAGTCACAGCCTGGGCAGCATGCCTCCAGAAAGAAGTATGAATTAGGAGGCACTCTGTATAGTTTATTTAGGACACACTGGCTGAGGGCTGAAGCAGTTCTCAGCACTACATGCATTTTCTTCCTGTATAGAGAAGAAGTGTCTGTGTCTGCTGTTTCAGTATACAGACCTGGAACAGTCAGACATGAATTAGAGAAGGGGACGACAAGGCATCTAGTTGTATGGGCTTTAACTGGCATGGAATTGCACATTTGTAGGAAATCCATGCTAACTAGTTTTTCTGTTTTAGTTGAGGATTCCTGGTTTATAACTTTGTAATGTCTGAGTAATCGTCGTAAAAAATTCTTTCATAGAGAGTTTCTAAATGTAATGCTGCATTGGTTCAGTTCTCCCGGGTGCAGTTTTGTAGTTGAAAATTTGATTCTCCTGATCAGCTTCAGAATTTGTAAAGTGAAACAAGGTCAACATGTAAAACTGAACATAAACATGTTGTAAAAAAGCAGCCAAAGAAAGCTCTGTCTTTGGAAAATCTTGAGTTGGATTACCATCATGCTCGAGTCATCTCTATCCTGTCCCACCTTGGAAATGTCAGAGCTGCTGAGCTCCATGGTGTATCTTTTCAGAGTTGCTTAGCACAGGTGTTTCTGTAACTATGATACATTTAGAATAAATGTTTTGTTGAATGGTCCTCAAACTCGTACTTCCATCTGTGACAATGGTACTGATATCAGGGTGGTGAGCTGTGATGAAATGCCTTTAGGAATGAGAGGTGCCAAAAGTAAGCCTAGAATTTCTTGCTTTCATTTGTGTCCCTTCTTACTTTCTTTGTAAGAGAAAATACAGCTGGTTTTAATTTCAGGGTCAAGATGAATCAATGGAACCTGTGAAAGGAAAGCTAAAAGGAAACAAAAGAGTGAAAAATACAAAGTTTTCCACATGGCAAGTTCCTAAATACTTGACTGTTAAAACAAATCAGATTAAATAAAATTCTTATGACAAATTGAAGTTACGCTAAATAGTACAATGAAAACATCAGCCTAGTGTTTGGCAGCAGTCAAAGAAGTGAAGCAAATGTTAGGGACTACTTAAAGCTTTCTCTGAGTCTAAGAACAAAACAGAACAGACCATGATTGGATAAATGCATGGGTCATCCGTGGCTTGAGTGAGTGTGCAGCTATGGTTCCTCTCTTCAGAAGGGATTTATTAAAACTGAAAAGATTTCAGAGAAGAGAGTGTGATCGAAGATATGGAACGGCTTCCATACATGGTATGGCTGAGCAAGCTGAGACCCTTCAACCTAAAGAAAATCCAAGGGGCATGAAGGACTACAAAGTCATGACTGAAATGGAGAACATGAATAAAGACCCACATTTGCTTTATTTTCTAAAACGGGAATGAGGGGCTGTCAAAGAAAGTTAATGGAAGCCAGATTCAAAACAGACAAAATAAAGTAGTTCTTCACACCACAGCTAGTAGATGTATGGAAACAGTTACTGAATGTTGTGGATGCAAAATGTTCATGTGGGCTCAAGAGACTAGACAGAAATTGAAAGAGATTTGTTGTGGGTTACTAAATGGGCAAACCACAACAGGCCCAGAAGACTTTCTGAGTCAAAGAAGGGTCAGAGGCTGGAAGGAAGAGGAATATTAAGGAAGGTGTCATATGATTGTTCTTACTTTTTCCTAGCTATCCGTTTGCGGTCCCTGTTGGAGAAAGAATACTGAGCCAGATGGATGCTCGGTCTGAATCAATACAGTCATTCTTATTTTCACAAACTATTTATTGTTTGAGGTTGTTTAGGGAGACTAATAGTGGTGAAGATCCGTAGCAGTGGCTGAATGTTTTCAGTCATGCTTGGAATACTTCAAATCAACACAATATTTATGCTTTTTTTTCAGTAGTCTAAATGGCAGAAGAGAAATATGAGAGTTTGGAGAAAGTAAGTAAATGAAGAATAGTTTTTCTGGGTGGGCTGTTAGAATAACGGAAATACTCTTTGCTGTTTGTGACACTGCATTTCAAATCTTTTTAAGCACATCAGTATTTCTGAATTAGTAGTGATCAGAGCTAGTTTATATTAGTCATCAAATCAGATAACCTATTACGGGAAATAATGTGTTTAATTGTATATATAGTTTGAAAATGTGCATTGAATTGTTAGATAAATTTCAACCCCCAAGGACTTTACCAAAGAGATCTGAAATACAAACTCCTAAAAATATATTTTTTGTAAATGTTAAAAATTGTAAGTCACAAGAAACTGTTGTGAAAAAACCTTGCTAGCTCGGTACAGCAGCATTTATTTGAATCACTGATACCTGGGTCTTCATTATGATTTTCTGAAGTTTAAAAAAAAACAACACAAAAACACCACACAAACAAAAACCTGAAAACTAACCGTATGTCTCATTTCTCCTTTACATTTATCATAAATAATAAAAGTTTCAGGCAAGCAATTGATCACATAGTATGCAACAATGAACATTGCTCCAGAATTATTTGCTGTCTTAAAAATTTCATTACAGGCAACGTACTGGAGACTAAGAATTCCAGGATTTAGCAACTAAATTGGGGAAAAGATATATTCTACAAAAGGTTATCAAAACCACCTTTTTTCTAATAAAAAAAGTTCCAGCTTCTGCAAATAATGATTATAATACATTGTGCTTAGTGATTCTTTTTTTTTTAATAAATGAGATTATGTCTTCAAACCCAAACCCCATTCAGCTCCACTCTTGTTGCATTAGTGGGGTAGTTGAGAATGTTAACTAACCTAGCAACACCAAACACATACTGCTTGGGGAGTTTTCAAATGGCCTCTACTTTCATTGCGAAATACTACATTGTCAAACCCTTTATTAAATATATATATACACACACATGTGTATTTCTATATGTGTGTTCCCATCTGTCAGTTTTGCCTGAGATGGTATATTCAGTGAAAAGCAGAAAGACCTGGTGTAAATAAGTAGCTGTAGTCTGAATGTTGGATTGGCAAAAGGAAGATGGAGCCTGGCCTCAGCTTCCTGCTGTATGTAAGCTGGATTTTGTATGTTCTCAGACAGTGATATCTAGACAACTGTATATCACTCACTTAAGCAAGAGTAGGGACAGTCAAGGCAGATTAGTATTTATTTAATGATTTCTTCTCCTCCCTTGTTGGAAATTTTACCCTGCAAACTGTCTTTCTATAAAAATACAGAAATGATCCACGCTGCTATGTTGTGCATGAATCTGTAAAATGTGCAGTGCACCCACCTGCAGCTAGAATGTGACCAGAATTTGGTATAGTAATTCTTCTGTGTCTGAGTTGGGCAGTATAGATGTACTTTAATTATAAATTCTTCAGCAAACGTTTCCTCCATCCTTCCTTGTCCCCAGTAGTTGTCAGTTGTGCATGTAAATATACAATTTATTCACTTTCCGCTCAGTAACTCCAGAGATATGTACTTGATTCTCTGTGAAGGTAGGGGGATACAATACAAAGATCTAACTTGCTAAGGCTGTGAGTGAGGTATGGTTCCAGGAGTGCTCTTCCAGTCCCTTGAAATCAGAATACTTTTGTCATCAAGAATCACCTTTATTCTCTGAATGAGAGTCTGTAAGCTGCAACTCTTTAAGATCTGGATTTATTGAAGAACTTTAACCTGGCTATAAAATAGGAATCCAGAACCCTTTTTAAGTATCTCTTTCCTTTCTCTGGAGTCAGCTGCATCAGAACTAAATTCTAATTCACAGGAAATAGGAATAATTTGAGTACGTGAGTAGTAAATCCTGTGAACTCCAGTGTATCTCATAACTTACCCATTTCTAACATTTTCATGCCATGATCAGGACTGGAGGTACTCGTACTACAGATTTGTAGGCTATTATGCACTTTTGAAGATAGATGTCTAGGAACATCGTCTTAGAAAGCTGCCCAAATACAGGTGATTGCGCTGATGAGCACATGCATCCAGGCAGTGGGATCCTGAGCTTGGTGCTTTCCACTTAAGGAAAATTGAGTTTATAGACATCAAAACAGTAGCCGATCACCACATTACTGGGTAGGTGCTCTCAGGCCCCCTCTACAGAAGGTGCATGATAGCGAAGGAAAAAAAAAAAATTGTTGCAGATATCCTGAGATACAAGAAGAGTAAGAACATTGAGGATACCGTAGTTCAAAAGCCCTGTACCACAGACTTCATTTCTAGTGCCTGCTCCTCTATTATACAGTAACAAGGGATATAATGGGTTAGATGTAAACAGTGTCAAGTGCATAAACATGAACCCCAAGCTGTTGATCAGAAATCTCAAGATCATTGTTGTCAACTGTATTTGGTCCCAGGAACCCTGCATTTACCTTAAAAATCAGCCTTTCTGTTAATGCGCTAATAGTATCAAGGTTCATAAGATCAACAAGCAGAAATTCTGACTTACATAGAAAAAGGGGAGGGTCTCAGCTGCTATAATATAGCCTAATATTTTGAAGTCTAAGTATTAGTTTCAGACTGAGTAATTCCATCCATTTTTTTTCTATGTTAAAACACTCAAATAATTTTCTATGCCTGTTGCAGGTCATTAATTTTTCAGGGAGTGTTCTGTGCTTCTCAGCTGGCTGTATCGTTAGTCATAAACTTCCCTCTTTACAGCTGGAGTTCTGTTTTGACCTACCAGTAGATGCAGGATTTGTGGATTTTTTTTTTTAACCCTTTTAGATTTTGCTTTTTTTATGTTTTATTTTGTTACCAGCCTCTATTGGGTCTTCTCGGTCTCAAGCAAGGAGAGCTAAAGTTACACTGTGTGTGCATATATTGTTACTAAACTGCCACATTACATTCTATTTCTGCTCCAAGATCAGTATATGAAGTGATTGAGACATTCACAAGTGAAATCTGGAATAAACTATTTTGTGTTTTTGGCAAAATTTCAACAATGTGTCCTACAACAAAATTACATTGATACATAGACAGTCTAATAATGTATGACTAGGTTAAACATAAAAAAAAAACCCAACACCACCAAAACAAAACAAAAAAACCCCAAAACCTCAGAAATCTTCTTCTCAACCACTCAAATTTTGAAGCTCAGTACGTTGACATTTTAGCAAAGAAACCACTGGCAGATCACTTGGGTCTTTTTGTTTGATGGAGACTTTACAGTCAGCTGAGTTTATTTGTCAGTATACAAAATATATTCAAACACTACAGTCAGATGGTTTTGCTTATATTTGAATGAGAATGATTTCTTCTCTTTAGCCATTTGGTGGCTTTTCACTATTATGACTAGAAGTGAAAATAAAACTCTGTTTTCTTGTCTGATGGCACAGACCTTTTCATCATACCTTAATTTGTCTCCTGAGTCTAAGCTTCATTCACAGCTAGCACATTCAATTTAGCCGTGGGCTGAACCATCTACTTTTTTTAGTAACTGCTATCAATTCTACCTAAAATGCCCTCATATGTATCATTGTGTTGCGACTTGGCTTGTCCCTTTCACTTGCTCTTGAAAGTTATCTTTTAGCTGAGGCTTGGGACCTCTGCCTGTCATTGCCCTCCTGAAAAGATCAGCTTTGGTTCACTAGGAGGTGATGCCTTACCATGGTAATTCAGTCATTTTCATATCAGGTTTTTAAAAAAACAAACAAATAACAAAAACCAAATAAAAAAAGAAAATAACCAAAAACCCAAAGAATTTTCTCTTCTCTCTAATTTTCTCATTGGAATAATACAGAAAATTACAGACACTCTAGGTGATGTTAATGCAGAGAGATGCTTGGCTTTATTTTCTCCTTTTATTCAAAAATATTACACTTTATTATTAAGGCAGAAAAAAAAACCTGAAGTAAAACAATTAAAATGTAATTTAAACGAAGCAATACTTTTGAGAGTTAGGAATTGTACTGAGCAGCTCATTGTGTTGTTCAGCCAAACTGAATTCAATGACAAAATTTTAATGTAGTGTACAGTTTTAAGTAGCCTTATTGTAGCACAGCACTTTCAGAACAAACTTTGGAAAATGAAGGTTTAAGGTGAAGTTTCATATAAATGTAATACTTCTGCCTCTCCTTAGCCATATCAGCAGTGGACAGCAGAAATGCGGCTGCAATTGTGAGCTGCACTTGCAGCTTTAAGTGTAAGAACAGTTACCTTAAAAGGATTTAATCATCCTAGAGCTGGCTCTTCAGTACAATGAATTGGCTTTACAGGAAATGCTTTCACACAGCCAAGACTGCACTATGCAGAGGCTGTGAGCCAAGGCAGTGCTATCCTGGACTGATGTCCATGCAACACAGTGCAGCATCCACAGTGTGGGAAAGCTGAATGAGGTGAGAACAGGGTGTGAAGTACACAGCGAAAGGATTCCCTGTATAAAGACTGGAGTTTTGCATTTTGACCTATGCTGTGTCCTAGTTTCTGTTCCATGAGAGTCAAATGGTAAGTCTTCAGACTGAAGCATCTCAAGAAAGACAATGGAAAAGAAACGCTAGGCTTTCGCAGCTTGCTTCAGGAAGAGATTGAAATTCAGTTTCATCCTTTAGCTAAGGGGACCCAAATACCTATGACAATCTGTGAGAAAAATATTTCAATTACCAGGGCTTACAGTATTAGAACTGAAGTTTCTCTCAGACCATCTTTTGGAGATGTTCCATTGTGAATGTTTTTATTTGAATTCACATTGAAAATGTGGTCTAGTTTAGATACTCACCTGGGTTTTTGTTGCAACAAATATGTGAGATGAAAGTTGACCTCTGTTAAGGAAGAGTTTGAAAGCTCTGCTTCAAACCACTGTAAATTATAACTCTTCTGTGATACACGGGGCTGCTTGTCCTGTTGGTTGCATTGCCAACCTGCTGTTGGTTACCACTGCCGCAAAAGGCAACACTATGCTGCACCTGTGTGGATCTAATTTCCCCCAAAGCTGTGTCTAAGTAGACAGCGGGGAAGCAACAGCTCTCCCAGATGCTGTCACAGGCTCATTTTTAACAGTGCTAAGGAATAGGGGGAAAGGTTTCCAGTGAGCACTAATTGGGCTGAATAGAGTTTCCTCAAACAGGCTTCTGGGAGCTCTACACAAATATCTTGATGAAAATATCCCTTGAAAGAGGAAGTAAATGAATCCAGGGCTCCTATACTCATTCTCAAGTGTCTTTTCAAATGAACCAAAACTATGTAGCAAACTCAAAATCCTATTAAGAGTAGAGATGACTGAAAAGATACGTTTTTCTGTGTTTATTAAATGAAAAAAAAAACCAAACAAACCATGAACATCACAAGTAGACATATGTTACTATCTTTTCATCCTTGATTAGATGATTCTCTAAGTCCTTGTACTTACTGACTTAAAACTGTATTACTATGTGGAGAACCTTGTATGCCTTCATGTCAGCTGTCCTCAGTCTTCCTCTGTCATCTGAGTGCTTGTGGGAACGAAAAACCAGAGGGATGAGATGGGATCAGAGACAAATTTGTTGAGGTATCCAAATGTGAGTGCATGCAGAATCCTTCTCCATTTCCCTTGCATGCTAATCAATGTCATCTTTAAATGCTGAAAGTCTCTCCTTAAGTATAGCACTTCTGAATCACCACAGGTGGATTGTGTCTGTCATCTTTCTTGATAAGCATAGTGATGGAAAACATAGCGTATGTATTGGGGGCAGGGAGTTAGGGTACTTGTGACGCACTGAGAAAAACAACAGTTTTGTGGCATCTTGACAGAAGAAAATAATAAACCAGTTTCATATTTGCCAGCTGATTCTCAGCTTGGCCAGGAGTAATATAAGTATAAACTTTTAAATTTGCTGTGTGTTCAGATTTTCTTTTTTTTTTTGTCTCCCAAAGAAAGAGACTTCTAAGCAAACACTTGAGGACATGTAAGAGAATTACACTTTTAATATTATAGTGCTCATTATTTTAATTAATGGCTACAAGAAGTTGCTCTGAGACAATTTTTTAAACTTCCTGAAATGATCGTTAATATTTGATGAGAGGAAGAACACTATCTCCTCAAGTAATGAATTGGTATGTCATGAAACCATGTATCCAGCATGCTTCTTGGGCAAAATGTGTTCGTTTCTTTGACTCACACTGCTCCCAAATGACTGTAACCTCTATTTAAAGCTACGTTTTCTACCTGCGCAGTACTAAACTGTTGGCTATGATTTTTTACCACTGCCACACTTTTTTGAAGTGGAAGCTGGCTGGTTGAAAACATCTCCTGATTTTGAAACGTTGATGTTGTTAGGCATGTAGTTGAAGGGATTTGTTTGTTCTAGAATAACTTGGGGAAAGAACCTGGGAGATTGAGCCAGACACCTGAGGCACCAGCGTATTGTAGCAGGCCTCTGTGAATCAGCTAGAGGCAGGACAAAGATCTGCTCAGCTGACTTAGTACCTAGGTACAAATGCCTTTGAAAATACTAGTCCTGTAGCTGTGCATGTCGAATCCTTGCAGTATGTGATAGCTATTGCATTCATAACCAAGTAAGTCTAGTAGAATTATCAAAATGTATGGGCTCATTCAGAATCTCAACTGCAAGTCATATGGATTTGTTTGCTTTTGTGTGTTGGACTGGTTTGAGTGTGCTGCGCAAAAAAAAAAAAAGCTTGTAATGACCAGATTCTGCTGCCTCTTTTCACTGTTCAGGTGGGTTTTCTTTAGTTTTCTGTCTTTTTTTTAACTTTCATATTGCTCAGATGGTACTGTAGGGAGGTCTTCAGTCTCTCAGTCCTCCAGTATCTGCTTCAGTGTTTCACCTTTGTCAGATATTGCGTTGTCTGCCTTATTGTCTATTCCCTTCTCTATATTATTTGTTACCTGTTGAACCAGCTTTCTTAGCGCTCTTTCTCTGGTTTTATTCCCTTTTCTGTAAGGCATAACTAATTTTTTTTTTTTTTTTAAAAAAAAGGCAAATCCATGAAATAAGCATATTGTTGGTGGATTAGGCAGTATAGCTTTCTGGCACAAAACCTATAAAGAGAATAACTGATTTCAGTGGTGATATGTGGTAGGAAATGCAGGGATGGATCCAGGTCATAAAGTCTTCCTTCAAACATTGGCAGCTGAATTTTGCATTTAAGGGATGGTAAAGAAGAAAAACCATAAAGTATATATACTTTTAATATGTTATTAGTTGACCAAGAGAAATATCCATTCCCCAAATTATCAGTTGAGAAAAGCTGTCAGGTCCTTTTCAGATTCAAGGTGGTATCTGGGTACCCAGTGTAGAGAACCTTGAAAAGTTGTCCAGTTCAGAAGATTAATCAGTCCAGTTACGTTGGGCTTCGAAATTCTGTGCTACCTAAAATCTGTAACTGTTTTCAAAACAAATCTGAGTACACTTCGTTATTTTCAGTATTTCCTTCATTCAGGTCTTTCAAAATAAATCTTCATTTTCAATTAATTCAATTAAGGTTCACAAGGCAAAAATAAAGAAAAATATTAATTTATTGTCCTGTTTTAATAACAAGATTTCTTTGTTTGTATAAAACATACAAGTAATAACTGTACCAGATAAAAAGCATGAATTTCAGAATAACTGAAAATTATTGTAAGAATGATCTTTAATAATTCTACAAGTTATTTTGAACTAATAAGTTATTGTTGGTTTTTTGTTACTGCATTGGTCTCAGTGGACATAATTAATAGTGAAGTTGTTTTTCATTTTTAACAAGAATATTTTCTAATGCCCCTGAAAGTGAGGGCATTTTTTCTAACTAATAATTCTCTCTTGTTTAAAAAAAAAAAAAAAAATCAAATATAATGGCCACATTCTTTGCATGACTGGAAGGCAGCTGCTAAGCATACTGTGAAGTTGTATCTCAAAAACACAATTCTGAATGAAATTCTAAGCTGGTATAAACAGGCATAACTTCATTAAGTTCAGAGGAATTATGTTTGCCTGCTGTAGTCTTGAAATGGCCTTTATTATCATTCAAGATATTAAGCATAGCAGTAAGTCACTGACTTTCTTGCCTTCAAAAAGCTTTTATAGCTTTGAATGTAATGTAAATAAGAGTGGGGTAGATTGTCAATTTATGATCTAATGGCACCATTTCAACAGAGGTGTCTTATTAAGCAACACAGAAATTTTGAGGCTATGCAACTAACTCTGGAGTCATCTGTGGCTTATTGTGTGACATGATGCAACTAATATAGAGATTCATTTTGCTAATTACATGAATAAAGTGGTGGGGGAGACAAAAGAATATTTCTATTTCATTTAAAGCTATCACTAACAAATGTTCTTTTAGGACTGTAGTTCTCAGCACTTTAGAAAGAACTGTTTGTTCTCATTGGTGTTTTGAAAAGCAAGGTAAGACAAAAACAATATCTTATCCATTAAGGAAGACATCTTCCCCCTCCCCCTGCCCCATCCCCGTCTAAGGATGTACATTTACACTGTCTGTGTGCGAATCAGTAACTGGTTATCGAGTCATCCTTGCTTGATGTGACTTTACTTATCTTTTGAAATTTTTTCTTTTTGTGAAGAAAAAAAAAAAAGGTAGTTGGAACATTTTGGGGAGGAGAAATAAAATCTTTTTCTTGCCCTGTTCCAATACCTATTTAGAATGAAACCCATGACTGATTTCCGCCCCCACCCCCCCTTCAAATTCCTTGGTGTTGAGTGTTTTCTGTTCTACATGCCTGAGGTGTTACAGGTGGTGTTACCTGGTCTAATGACTGTCTTAAGTTCAGGCACCACACTGAGCTAGCAGAAATCTCATGGAAGACTTGGACAGCTTCACTCTCTGGTCTCTTAAGGCTGTGTATTCACCATGCTACCTACAAGCACAGATGGAAGAGTACTAAGTGTTCTGAAAAGCTTCTTTCTGTGATAGTGTCAGCTGAACCTAGAAATGGCAGCTTTCGTAGTTGAGGCTGTAATTGAGTGGTGTGACAGGCTTAAGAGATATGAAAAGCCTGATAGTTTTGAACAAATCTTCCTGAGAACTATCAGACTGACTGGTTACTTGAACCTAACTGTATTCAAACCCCTGGCAGTTCTCCCGGCATTGGTATTCAACATACTATACAGGCAGTCTTCCCTCTTCTCTTTGTAGCACTGCAGTAGGACTTAGAATCATAAAATCATAGAATAGTTTGGGTTGGAAGGGACCTTTAAAGGTCATCTAGTCCAACCCCCCTGCCGTGGGGAGGGACATCTTCAACTAGATCAGGTTGCTCAGAGCCCTGTCCAACCTGACCTTGAATGTTTCCAGGGATGGGGCAATGGTAAAGTTCATGTAGATGTCATTATAAATAGATGTGAATTATATGTAATAGTCCATGTTACCAGTTTATAACATAATAGCCTGATACATAGCCCATTGATGTGAATCTCTCCATTGACTGTAATGGATTTTTGATCAGACCCAACAAAATAAAGAAGACAGAGAGATGAGAGGAAAGAACAAAACATGAAAAGCAAGTGAGTCTAGAGGTAGCAGAAGTGTGTCTGCTAAAGTCTGAGTGTTAAACTATAGAAAACCCTCACTGAGTATCCTGCATGGGTTCACAACTGAAAAATATTTACTGAGTACATTTAACCAATCGGATTTAAGTATACATAATCCATTTACAACTATTGGGTAAATTGAGCTCATTGTTTGTATGGTTGTCTCTGCAATCAAACTGTAATCATGTGTAAACTGTGAGCAACCATGTGCAGTTCATATGCAATTATTTACAAACTGGTTTTGTGAAATCCAATTGTATTACCAGCGATAATGAACTTCAGCATGTAACAGGTTTTTTTTAAACATCTTTAAAATGCTTCAGTGCCTTTCTTCCTATTTTAAGCCCTTCTGAATTTAAAAATATATTAACATACACTACATATTTCAGGATTACCTTTCATTTAGTGATGAAGTTCATGCCACAAAATACAGTGCCTTGCCATAACCTGCTTTTTCCATGCATAGTTGATCACTTCAACTCCAGCTCAAATCTGGAGTTTGTATTGTAATTCAGAGTAGCAACTCTGTGGGCTGACAATACAGCGAGAGAAGCTTTAAGCCATACTACTTTCTTTTCAAGGCTGCTAAAAGGTGTTTATTTTTTGCCTCCTTACCGGTCCATAAGCTTTTGAACCTTGAACAGTAAGTCAGCATAGCTTTGCAGGTGGTGAGAAATGAAAAATAGCATTAATGCTATTTCTTTTAAAATTCCTCTTTCCAGTTTCTCTGGGAAGCAAGTCACAAAAACTTCATGAAGTTATGAAGCCATATGAAAGTTTCATTAATATACTTTTGAGAGGACCTCATTAGTCTCCACTTTACTGCTTGCACATAACTGCTTAAAACTTTTATGCCAAATCACCACAGTAATGTGTCTCCAGCCCATAAACATATAACAATGCTCTGTGATGGGGCTTCTTTACCATAGTTTCCCCATGCCTCATATAAAAGAGCAGAATTCACAGCCTTAGCCTTATGTCACAATACCATAGTTTTCACTGACGTTTTGTGTACTGTAGATCAGAATGTGGTAGGCAGGCGTTGGAGTCATAATTTTGGAAAGGATGCTTCTACAGGCATAAATCCTGAGGTTCCTTAAGACTCTGTCTTCTGTAAGCTGCTGAAGCTAGGTTAATGAGCTAGCTTTTTCCTTCCCTCACAACCATCTCTGCTGTAGCAAACAGTCCAAAGAAGATGTAAGAGAATAAGCAGCTTTTTTTTTCCCCACAAGAGTCAACCAGCTGCAGAGTTCTACAAAGAACTGTTTTCCCTATCCTAGGAATAATCATCTCCACTAAGGGAGAACTAGCAGAAGAGATCCTGAGGACCAGGAGAGGAAGAGGGGAAAAAAAATATGCTAAAGCAGGGTCTGAGAAAATACTGGTAAATGTTATGTGAGAAAAGGGAGCCAAACGCATTCTGTTATAAAAATACTTAGAAGATAAAGCTATTCATAGTCTGAACTTCCTCATTTAAATAGTAGCTGTTTCTTTCCTTTCATGAGTGTATAAGTTCATTCAGATTCTTTCTGAAAAAATCTTGTATGATCTGTCTTCAAAGAAAAATGTCACAGGACAATAGTCTGCTGCTAGGGGAAAACTGTCAAGGTGGAGTCTGGCCATATATCATCTCTAATGCTGAGGCACAAGGATTTCAAGGGGGAAGGTATTTATCATGTGATATTGTTCTATTACAATGACTCTATATTTCTGTTCTGCCAAGTGATTGATGCATGCTGTGTGTAATCATTCTTTTAGTGCACTAGTATGTCAATTGTTCACTGTAGCGTTGTTAAACAGCTGCATTCAGATTTACTGCAACAAAAGGCTCGTGTTAGTATCAGCCAATCTGAAAATAGCACATCATGAAAATGCCAGCATATAGGTTCAGTATTTATTCATTAACAGACAGTACAAAAATGCTAGATTATCCATCACACTACTGAGCAGCTTTCCTAAAAGCTTGTAATAAAGATTATTTGACAACATGGATGGGCAGCATGTGTGAGACATAGAAAACAATGTACACGAGGTAACTGCAATACATGTGTAGCTTGAGCTTCCTTTGAGGAAGTATGTGGAGTGTTTTAGAGTGGAGTGTTTAGTGTTATCTGCTCAGGTCACTGTCAATAGTTGTATTCCAGCCCTGCCTCTGCTCTGAGCAGAACACAGGACAATTCTGGTCCCAAAGTCACATGAGTAGAGCAGTACGACACATATGAAGCAGCATTTATTGTCACAGTCATGTGCTAATGGGTTTCACTGGTGGTTTTGGGGTTTTTTTTTGAGGGGAAGAGGCTTACATCCTGCTGATTAGAAGCAAAGGTGGAGCTAGCACTGAACTATCTACATCTCACAGATGCACCTCATAGCTAGAGGGTGTTAGGGTGAACTCCTGGTCAGTCTATGTAAATTCTCAGTGATGTCAATAATGATGATCATGTAAATAGCCCAAGAAGCTACTTACATAAATAAGCTTTCCTGCATTATGAAGTAGAAAAAAATACAGCAAAAGAGAAGACCTTGTATAAACCTTGGGGTTTTTTAAGAGAGGCTATTTTTTTAATGAACAAACATGATTAAGTGATCCTGATTTGTGTGTGTGAGTACATTTATTCATGTCTTTGAGTGTTTGTGGAAATATTTACTAGTCAAGGATTTATTTGCAAACTATAGTTTGTACTGAACTTTTGTCATGTTTTTGCTAGTACCCATAACTTTGGAAACAAAATATATTTATTTCAAGTACTCATTGATATTAATGATTTAACATTAATGTTAAATAATGCCAAAACTTCATAATACACAGGTGTTTTCACAAATATATGATAGACTATGTAAATATGATTAAGATCCTTCTGGTTAGATTGGAATCAACTACATACAGTTGTAGAAATACCTACACTTCATTGTTTTTATTCACTACGCTATAACTGTACCTAATACTGTCAGAACAGGTTTTTTTACAGCTTTGGGTACATTGC
The DNA here is from genome assembly GCF_000690835.1 of Fulmarus glacialis. Classification (NCBI taxonomy): domain Eukaryota; kingdom Metazoa; phylum Chordata; class Aves; order Procellariiformes; family Procellariidae; genus Fulmarus; species Fulmarus glacialis. Next base: position 466 of record NW_009224268.1, on the reverse strand, counting down.
TGTGGAAAATCTTGATTCGTGTTTTTTACTTTTCCGAGGTATGGCTGAGATTTGGGACTTTAGATAAAAATGCTGTCAGCACACTTTTGGGGGATGGTGGAAGAATCACTGAACAAAAATTGTATATGTAATAGAGAGTACAGCTGAAGATTAATCTGAAGGAAAGTGAAGCAATTTTATTCCTTCCTCCTTGCATCAGCTTCACTGAGTTTTTACTTTGAGCCATATTGTAATTGTTAATTGTTACCCCATAGCGCAGACTTCCCTGCTCCACTGAGCACATGAGACATTGCTCTGAAGGCATTGCCTGAACGAACAATCTGGCATGCAGTGGGAATACATCCATTGCGTCCTTCTTTAAGAAAAGGAAGAATGCCTTCCTTTCTGTAAGTTAGTGACTTTTTTTCGCTGGTCCTGCATATTAGTAGAGTAGTTTAGTTACCCCTGGAAGAAGGGGCAGGCAACT